>NW_007737266.1:24148-40462 GCF_000696425.1 Galeopterus variegatus | reverse complement strand
AAGTATTATTTGTCATATTGTACATAAGAGAAAACTGAGGCTAAGAGAGTTAATCGGCTGACCTAGAGTCACAAAGACATTAAGCATTAGAACAAAAATCAAACCCAGGTCTTTGATTCCAATCTTAGCATTCTCTTCTTCCTAATAAATAAAGGAAAATAAAGGGTACGCTGTTTCAAGCAAACCTAACATATTTTAAAAATATAAATATTTGATTTTGTGGGAGGATGATTTACAAATATATCAGTCATATTTAAATATGACTCCTCTTTAGTAAGGTAAATATTTATTTATGAATAAAATTCTGAATTGAGAGCTTAAAAAACACAAATGATAATTAAGTAATTTTTCAAAGTTTGTTCTAATAGAAAAATATCAAAAATGTATGCTGTCCTTCCCCATGGGATGATTATACAATCCTAACCAATTGATGTCAGTCTGTTGCTTGGTTAACTAGTACTTCCACTAGTTACAACAGAAATGGCCTTACAACTTGCTTTGGTCAATAAAATCTGTCAATTCTGAGTAGATTCAGAGGTAGTGGTATTTTTCAGTGATGTCTTTTCCTTCTGCCATGAGATCCACATTGTTCACAATAGGGACTGTATCTTCAGACAATACAAGGAGTGACAACAAAGTAGAACAGAACCATATCTAACCCTAACAGACATGAAATATGTATAATATATGTTATTGTTGTTATATGCCACATTGCCACTTTGTGACTGTTTTCCATTGTATGATACTGCCTAAGTTGACATACGCTTGCTATTTAAGATATCTATTGGGCATGAGGAAAGACCTGTAAAAACAAACAAAAAATATTAACAAACAAACAAACACACTTTGCTTCTATTCTTAAGAAAAAAATCATGCTCTGTGTTTACTTTAAAATGTCTATTACTACCTAAATATAAGGGGGGAAAGCTACCGTCTTCACAGAGAATACAGTGGGAGAAAAAGAAAAAATTGTTTTTAGGGAGAAAAAAGAATACACACACACACACACACACACACCACCACCACCACCACCACCACATCTGCAACATCTACATTTGAAGAGTCTCAAGTTATCTAAAGGAGCGTTATTCAAGGTGTTGTCTTTAAGCTGGCAAGATCAACTTTAACTAGGAACTTGAGAGAAACGCACTCTCATCCCTGCCTCAAACCTACTTTATTGAAATCTCTGAAGTCTGTGTTCTGACAGATTCCCCAAGTAACTCTCAAGCAAGCTAAAGTTTAAGAAGCATTGATCTAGAGTGAATAGGTCTCAACATACTTAACTAAATAAAATGTGTACACCCAGCCTGTTCTAGATCATCTTTCTTTCTCTTCAACATATCTCTATTCTCTCGTATAATTTTTGACATTTTGTTTGCTTATATTGTTAGGTTATTATTTCAACATAACTGCCTTTAAATTTAAAGATGGTATTTATTTTACCTTCCAGCACTTTTATTAGTTCAGCTTTGTCATGCTTTAGTTTTTATTCAGTTCAGCAGAGGGATATTCCTTTTACACATACCACAAAAAAAAACCAAGATCTTGGAAGATAAAAATAGAAGTTTTCATTCTTCTGTATTATCTTCATTAGTTGTGATTTTATTTTGTTATTCATTAGTATATTTAACAAATAACTTTGAACACCTACTATATTCCAAGTCATGCTGCCTAATTGCTGAAAAAAACAGTGAAAGACAGAGACCTTCCCTTCACTCACCCACTCATTTCCTTGTTCTCAGTGAGAGTTACTAACCAGGGCAAATACAAGTGATCACAGTGATTTTTCAAATGAAACTTTTAGTCCTGTGGTCACAGAGTCTTACATTTTTGATGCTGTTTATGTTTTCAAAGGACCCAGGCTGTTCTGTTTGAGAGCTGTAAAATAAATCCTACAGGGACATTGAAGTACTGGGCTTCTTTGTGTATGTCACTTTCTAGAAACACAGCATGGAAAGTACACTTCAGTCACACAGACTGTGTCTTAGACAACACGAAAGCTGAAATAGTTCCTTCTCAGAAATCCAGTGAGAAAAATGACTGCTGAACCATATATCTTTTTCAGGAAAACAGCAACATCATGGTTATTTTATGATTATGGGAATTGTGTTCCTAACAAAATTAAAGATTATGGTTATTTTTCTCATAATTTAATAACTTCATGGAGAAAAATAAAGGGTTGAGAAAGAAACTGATAGGTGACTTGACAATTCTCTCTTGCAACTTTTAAGATTCTCTCTTTGTCTTTGAGCTTTGCCAATTTGACTATAATATATCTTGGAGAGGATCTTTTTGGGTTGAATATGTTGGGAGATTTCTGAGCTTCCTGTATCTGAGGATCTGTATCTCTCCCTATACGGTGGAAGTTTTCTGCTGTTAGTTTGCTGAATATGTTTTCAATGCCATTTCCTTTTTCCTCTCCGTCTGGAATACTCATGATTTGGATATTGGAGCACTTGAGGTTGTCTATTATCTGCCTTAGATTTTCTTCAAGTTTTTAAGGTTTTTTTTTTTTTTTTTTTACCTGTGTTATTTCGGATATTGGAGCACTTGAGGTTGTCTATTATCTGCCTTAGATTTTCTTCAAGTTTTTAAGGTTTTTTTTTTTTTTTTGTCCACCTGTGTTATTTCGAACAAGCCATCTTCACATTCAGATATTCTCTCTTCTGCTTGATCGAGCCTGCTGCTTAAGCTCTCTGTCGTATTTTTTTTTATTTCATTGAATGAATCCTTCAGCCCCACAAGCTCTGCTGCATTCTTTTTCAGGGCATTGATTTCTTTGTACGTTTCTTCTTTCAGGTCCTGTGTCCTTTTTGCCATTTTGTTGTGTTGTCTGAGTCTTCTTGTATCTCATTTAGTTTCCTTAGAATTGTTGCTCGAAATTCCTTGTGAGTCATTTCAAGAACTTCCTGTTCTATATGGTCTAGAACTTGAGAGTTATTATATTACTTTGGAGTTGTTGTATTTTCTGGTTTCTCATATTTCTAGGATCTCTCTGTTGGTGTTTAGTTATTGTGGGTAAGGCTATTGCGGTCTACATGTTCCGCCCTGTTGTCTGGAGCAATATCAGGGAGTTTTGTTGACGCTCAGCTTCCTGTTGCTGCCTCAGGCCCCAGGGGTCAGTGGCAGCTGCAGCCTCTCTCAGGGGCAGGGACTTACCTGACAGTGGCCTGGGGGTCCCATGTGGGGGGCACCAGGAACTCCGAGGCTCCACTGCTGCCTCAGGTCTCAGGAGGTTGGCTTCCCTTTGATTCTTAATTAGAACTTTCAATGGATTTTTAAATATATATCTTGAAATTGTTGACTGACTTCTCAACATGGTTTCAACTTTAAAAATTATACTAATAAATAGGGCTATTCACCTGGAGGTTTGATTAACAAAATATTTGGGTAGACTTTGTTGATTACATTCAATTTGGCATAATGCGGGGAATACACTAAGGCCATACAAAGTATGCATCAAAACTCTTCTCCAATGCATGGGATATACAGTTTAACACACATAGAAACAGTATGACATTGAAGTTATTAGTGAGCTCTTAGGGTCAGATATCTTGAATTTGGTTCTCAACCACATACAAGATGTGCCACTAGGTCAACTTCATTAATTGTTATGGGTTTTACTTACATTAACTGCAAAATGGGAGTAATGATTTTAATGAATTAGATGTTTTAATATGATAGCAAAATACTTTGCATATTAAATATCCAATATATTTTAGTAATCATTATTAACATTCTGTATGATAAATTCATGTAAAAGTTGATCGAAATAAAGCAAAACGCTGTCCTAGGAGCTTTATTTTCCTCTTTTTCTTCCAAAGCTGTATTGTATCCTCTACATTTAGTCTGCTTTCTGCTTTACTTGTTTTTTCTTTAAAATTCTTCAGTATCTCTTCTTTTAAATATTGCCTAAAGGAATGACTGGCAGTCCTTATATAGGCAGTGTGAAAATCTTACAGAATCCAAAGTAAATCCAAGTATTCAAACATTTTTCAAATTGAAAATTAACAATGGAGGAAGAACTACTCAATTTACTCTGGTACTAATTAGTATTTGCACTATTGTCAATAGTTAATGTACTAGTTATCAGAAACTTTTCCTATGATAATAAAAAGTATTTTATTTAGAAATTTTATTTTATAATTTTCACCCCAAGAAAAGCTAGGATGCATGAACTTCATGCCAAGTAACTCTATTGCTAATTATGTGTAATATCCCATATATTTATGGTGATCATAATCATGGTTTGCTTCAAATCATCTGGATTTACACCATTTTTAACTGGTACAATCTCTTGCCTCAACATTGTGATTTGAACAATAAATTTATGGTTACCTTACATGTATTGAATAATGCAACAGTTATAATAACATATTAAATAATGCAAAGAGAACAATTTTAAAAAATAACTACCTTTTTTTGCAACTCAATTGTATTACTAAGGCAAGAAATATTAAGTGGAAATGATATTATAAAGAAAGCAAATATAATCAAAATGGCAAAGATGGTGAATAACAAATGCTGGTGAGGGTGTGGAGAGAAGGGAACCCTCCTACACTGTTGGTGGGACTGTAAATTAGTACAACCACTATGCAAAATAGTAAGGAGGTTTCTCAAACAACTACAGATAGATATTCCATATGATCCAGCAATCCCACTTCTGGGTATATACCCAGAGAATGGAAACTGTCATGTGGAAGGAATACCTACACTCCCATGTTCATCACAGCTCTGTTTACAATAGCCAAGACATGGAACCGACCTAAACGTCCATCAATGGATGATTGGATAAGGAGACTGTGATACACACACACACACGCACGCACACACACACACACACACACACACACAATGGAATACTACTTTGCCATAAAAAAGAATGAAATACTCCCATTTGCAACAACATGGATGAACCTGGAGAAACTTATGTTGACTGTAATAAGCAAAGCACAGAGGGATAAATACCGCATGTGCTTACTCATAGGTGGGAGCTAAGAGAGAAAGAAGGAAGGAACGAAAGACCACAGTAGTGCATTGGACTTGCACAGGTAGAGAACATTTCTTGAGCTACAAAATGGAGTGAGAGGGAAAAGGGGAGGGAGAGTGATGTTGGGGATAATTGAGTGGGGGAGATGGGGTACAAATGCAATTTATGGCAATGGGTATGCTGCCAGTATGAATCTGCCCTCACATCATGGGCATGAGGGGTGACAATCAGTTTTGTAGCTCATGAATATTCATAACCAATAAAAAAATAAATAAAAACAAATAAAGTGGGTAGCAGAATGCATATTCACACTGTGACAGAACACACAGTTTAGTTTCCTGTCTTCTTTCTGTTTCCCCTTCTCTCACTACATTAAATTTGTGTATAAAACAAACAAAAATAAATAAATAAAATAAAGAAAGCAAAGAAATAGATATACTCTTTAGTGTAGAAGTGTTTAGATAAGTGAAAGAATTAGATTCATGAAAACTTTGCTGTGACTACATTCAGATATTTTAAATTTAGTAAACAGTAGTAATACCATCATTTATTTCTATTAGTTTCTTTGTTTTTAAGTACTTATTATTTAATTAACTTAATCTATTTATTTGTAGAAGGTATAGGAATGCTACAAAAAAAGTATAGGGCCGGCCCAGTGGTGCACTGCGATAGTGCGCTGCTTGGGAAGTGCGGCAGCGCTCCCGCCGAGGGTTCGGATCCCACATACAGACCGGTTCCCGCTNTAATCATTATTAACATTCTGTATGATAAATTCATGTAAAAGTTGATCGAAATAAAGCAAAACGCTGTCCTAGGAGCTTTATTTTCCTCTTTTTCTTCCAAAGCTGTATTGTATCCTCTACATTTAGTCTGCTTTCTGCTTTACTTGTTTTTTCTTTAAAATTCTTCAGTATCTCTTCTTTTAAATATTGCCTAAAGGAATGACTGGCAGTCCTTATATAGGCAGTGTGAAAATCTTACAGAATCCAAAGTAAATCCAAGTATTCAAACATTTTTCAAATTGAAAATTAACAATGGAGGAAGAACTACTCAATTTACTCTGGTACTAATTAGTATTTGCACTATTGTCAATAGTTAATGTACTAGTTATCAGAAACTTTTCCTATGATAATAAAAAGTATTTTATTTAGAAATTTTATTTTATAATTTTCACCCCAAGAAAAGCTAGGATGCATGAACTTCATGCCAAGTAACTCTATTGCTAATTATGTGTAATATCCCATATATTTATGGTGATCATAATCATGGTTTGCTTCAAATCATCTGGATTTACACCATTTTTAACTGGTACAATCTCTTGCCTCAACATTGTGATTTGAACAATAAATTTATGGTTACCTTACATGTATTGAATAATGCAACAGTTATAATAACATATTAAATAATGCAAAGAGAACAATTTTAAAAAATAACTACCTTTTTTTGCAACTCAATTGTATTACTAAGGCAAGAAATATTAAGTGGAAATGATATTATAAAGAAAGCAAATATAATCAAAATGGCAAAGATGGTGAATAACAAATGCTGGTGAGGGTGTGGAGAGAAGGGAACCCTCCTACACTGTTGGTGGGACTGTAAATTAGTACAACCACTATGCAAAATAGTAAGGAGGTTTCTCAAACAACTACAGATAGATATTCCATATGATCCAGCAATCCCACTTCTGGGTATATACCCAGAGAATGGAAACTGTCATGTGGAAGGAATACCTACACTCCCATGTTCATCACAGCTCTGTTTACAATAGCCAAGACATGGAACCGACCTAAACGTCCATCAATGGATGATTGGATAAGGAGACTGTGATACACACACACACACGCACGCACACACACACACACACACACACACACAATGGAATACTACTTTGCCATAAAAAAGAATGAAATACTCCCATTTGCAACAACATGGATGAACCTGGAGAAACTTATGTTGACTGTAATAAGCAAAGCACAGAGGGATAAATACCGCATGTGCTTACTCATAGGTGGGAGCTAAGAGAGAAAGAAGGAAGGAACGAAAGACCACAGTAGTGCATTGGACTTGCACAGGTAGAGAACATTTCTTGAGCTACAAAATGGAGTGAGAGGGAAAAGGGGAGGGAGAGTGATGTTGGGGATAATTGAGTGGGGGAGGTGGGGTACAAATGCAATTTATGGCAATGGGTATGCTGCCAGTATGAATCTGCCCTCACATCATGGGCATGAGGGGTGACAATCAGTTTTGTAGCTCATGAATATTCATAACCAATAAAAAAATAAATAAAAACAAATAAAGTGGGTAGCAGAATGCATATTCACACTGTGACAGAACACACAGTTTAGTTTCCTGTCTTCTTTCTGTTTCCCCTTCTCTCACTACATTAAATTTGTGTATAAAACAAACAAAAATAAATAAATAAAATAAAGAAAGCAAAGAAATAGATATACTCTTTAGTGTAGAAGTGTTTAGATAAGTGAAAGAATTAGATTCATGAAAACTTTGCTGTGACTACATTCAGATATTTTAAATTTAGTAAACAGTAGTAATACCATCATTTATTTCTATTAGTTTCTTTGTTTTTAAGTACTTATTATTTAATTAACTTAATCTATTTATTTGTAGAAGGTAGAGGAATGCTACAAAAAAAGTCGTATAAGTTCGTATAATGTATGCTATACGAAGTTATTACGAATGGACATTTTCATGATGTTGATTCTTTTCATCCAAGAGCATGGTATGTCTTTCCACCTTTTGGTGTCCACTTTAATTTCTTTCAGTAGTGTTTTGTAGTTCTCATTGAAGAGATCTTTTACCTCCTTGTTTAAATCGATTCCCAGGCATTTTATTTTTTGTTGACTATTGTAAATGGGCTTGCTTTGTTGATTTCTTTATCTGCTAGTTTATTTTTAGATTATAAAAACTCTATTGATTTTTGGGTTTTGATTTTGTGTCCTGCAAAATTACTGAAATTGTTAATCAGCTCTAAGAGTTTTTTGGTAGAATCTTTAGGTTTCTCTACAGATAAGATCATGTCATCTGCAAACAGGAACAGTTTGACTTCAAGTGGTGCACTGCGATAGTGCGCTGCTTGGGAAGTGCGGCAGCGCTCCCGCCGAGGGTTCGGATCCCACATACAGACCGGTTCCCGCTCACTGGCTGAGCGAGGCGCGGGAGCAACACTGGGGGTTGCGATCCCGTTGCCGGTCCCGGTCCGGTACGGGGGCGACACTGAGGGTTGCGTTCTGTTGCCGGACACGGAAAAAGACAAAAAAAAAAAAAAAAGTATAGAGTTCTAAGTATGTCTCTCCTATCCTGGAATCACAGTTACTGCTATTCCTGTTTCTACTTCTTTCATTATCTAAGGTTTGAAATTATTGTTTGACTTTAACTGGAAATGAAATAATAGAATTTTAGAGCATACAGAAATTGTAACAATCACTTACCCCTACCCCCGTTTTCTGACAGAGAAGTGCGTGTCATCGAAATGTTAAATGATTTGCCCAGTAACAGAGCTCAGGCTATATCTGGAAATTTATTTGGTTTTTCTTACCTTTAAGTGTGATCATTTTTTTTTAACAATAACGAGGATTTAAGCATATGAGCACACAACCAGAATACTTGGGTTCTAGTGCTCATTTGGTTTCTTACTATCTTTCTGGCCTTGGGGAAGTAAACTATTGCCTCACTCAACCTGCTTCAGAGATTTATACTGATAGATAGGGAGGATAAAATGGAAAAATAAGTGTGAGGCTACTCTGGGCACTGTAAAAAACAAACTGTAAAAAACAAACAAAGAAACTAAACTAAAAAGAGACAAATAGTCACTCTAAAAATAGATGATGACTTTACAAAATAATCAATTGAATTTTAAAAATATATTGAAGAAACATTAAACAATGTTAAAGCCAAATGGAAAATCCTTAGTAGCTCATCACAAATAATATTTATACTATTTAATTACTGTAATTTCATGAATCCCAGAAAATAGCACAACTCTTTTGGTTTCAAAATTACAAGTGCCTATGAGAGCATTCATCTTAATAGAAAGATCATGGTGTTCTCAGACTAGTCTCAACTGATAAATGATAAAATTTGACATGTAGGAGCAAAAATTTAGGTTAAATTTTTTAGGAAGGGGGCTGTATATAAATTTTAACATTGTTTAAATGTAAGCTGCCAAGCTGGTGAGAGATATGAGGGGCCTCATCTCTAAAGATACATGATGAGAACCTAGTATTCAAACAGCACTCACCAAAGGGCATTATAATCTTACTATAAGTGGATGACAAATTCCAAACCTTTCAGAGCTATATAATCTACAGGATAAAAAAAATTCTTTTCAACATGATTTTTTATTCAAGAGCTCACATTTGAGTGTCAGCGTAATTAGACACTTCTATAGAAGTTCATCTGTTAGATATCTTAGTACAAAGCAGTGCTCTGAATGTCTAGAAGGGGCGCACCTCTGAATTTCATAGCATTTCATTTCCAATTCCTCTTGTATAAAAGTGTGTTAACCCAGCACTGACAGAAGTGAGCCACATCAAGACAGTACATGCACAGGATTCCAATAAACCCTCTGACAAGAAAAGTCACTGTTTGCTTCAAAGTATCTGTGGAAGGTATTTGGCTTCAACATTAATATAAGGCAAGGGGCACAGATGTCTTTGTTAAGAGAAGAGAAATGCTGTAATCACATGCACTTATATTCCCAGAAACTACACAGTATATATTGAAAGTGCTGAGTTCTAACACGATGAGGCAATAGACTTGATCTCATTGGCTTTGTGTTGTTTGAATTTGAATTCCAGCTCTGACTTCTACTAGTTGTTTGATCATTTGACAGGTTTTTAATTACTGTGAGCCTCAGTTCTGTTACGTGCAAGTATAGGTGATAGTGGTACAAGCAACTCACAGAGTTGATGAGAGAGCTAATTAAGAAAACACGTGCAAAGGGCTCAGCACTCAGAATCAGTGCTCGGTGCAGTTAACTATTATGATGATGTTCCACAATTTCAAGTAAAAGGAAGAGTCTTTGCTTTTCTTCAGAAGTTGTTTGTTTCTTGATTTACCTAGATTCATTTTATTCTTTTTATGGTCTTCAGAGGAAAGGGAAGTAAACTGAACCCTATGAACAGTTAAAGAGGGGAAAAAAAGCTTTTAATGGTTGGTAATCACTAGCTCAGTTGATTGGATATGTGTGTAAGAGATAGGAAATCAGTTGCCCCCAAAAAGGAGCACTTGCAGAAGGACCAAACAGTGAATGACATTACTCCCTGGACCACCCAGAGCAAGCTAACACAAGAATGACCCTCGATGTCTGAAAAGAGGATGCACTGGACTGTGTCTGTATTCATCTGCTTACCACTAGTGCACATTTTGATAGAATATTGTCTTGCTACAGCGATTGTATTGCTAAGGCTATTGTCGGACTCCTGCCATCACAGCCAATTGTATTGTGACAGTAATTCATAACTGAAGCCAAAATGTTTCATTATTTAGTTACACTAAGTTTTCCATTTGTATTGTCAGGGCTAGGGTTTAGGGCCCACAGACCCTTCAAACCTGTTGTACAAACGGGGTCACAAAAGCCCTCACATGCCAGGCTGGGTCACCAGACTCCCACACACAGGTTCACACTAGGTAATTGGTAAAGATCCCTGGAGCCACTGGAAGACAACACAAGCTCCGTCCTCAGTAGCAGCAGCAGCAGAAGCACCAGCGGCAGTGGCCTCTTGGGGCAGCCTGGGGTCACTGGCAGCAATAGCCTCCAGCAGCAGTAGGGATCGCCCCATGCCCCTCCCCCCCAGCAGCATCCCGGGCTCAGGGAGTGCCACACCACTCGTCCTTTATACTTAAGTCCACAACTCAAGATACCTGGGTGCACACACGCAGGTACATTAGACAATAACCAAGGAACTGTGTGCACATGCATATTTTCATCACATGTTTGGCAAGATTCTGAGCATGAGGGGCCCTGACCATTTTCCTTCACTTTCCCTACAAATATACCATCTTTTTCTTGCATGAAAAGAGGGTAGCTCAGAAATAAAATACAGGCTGATATATACAGGTTTTGTTCTGATAATGTCACTGTAGACAAATACATTTCAACTCAAAGGTTAGAAAAATAGTGTAATTTGAAGATTTATCTTTCATTCACATTCAAATATATTTCATCAGATCACTTTTCCATTTTTTCTACCTCTATTGTCAAAACCCTAGACCGAGTCACCACCTTGCTAAACCCTCCTCCAGGCTTCTACTCTAGGTCATTTACAATCTAAATTCCACATATTAGCCAATGTTCTTTTTGCAATGTAAATCACATCATGGTATTCTCCTGCTTCAAGATCTCTATTGCTTTACCCTGTAATTAGAAAATAAAAGAAACAAAAAATCCAAAATGTACAAACTGATTAATTTCAAAACCCTATGGGTATCAATGTTTTCCTATTTGATCTCATTGCAAACCACTCTCTCTCCTTCTAGTTTTTTGTAATCCATTATGATCATTATAATCCAGCTAAACAGGTCTTCACATTCCTCATAGTAGCTTGTAAGCTTTTGCACTTTTTTATTTGCTTCCCATGAAAATCTGTTCCTCAAATTTCCCACAATTTCTTATCATCACTTAGCAGTTTATTTACTTATTTTTCACTTAGCAGTTTAAGTAGGTGCTGCTCAGAGAAACCTTTCCTAATTTCACAATCTAATTTTCCATTCTCCTTCCTCCCCAATAAGATTCTGCTTTTTTTCCATTGTTTTTTATCACTATGTGAAATTATCTTTAGATAAGAACTTGTTTAACATTTGATTCTTTCTATTTTTCAGCACAATATCCCCATATTTGATTACAGTTGCATAAGTCTCAATTAATATATTGTTGAGTGAATGAATAAACAAATAGGTCTGAAGGAAATGAAACAAAGAGAGGTAGATTTATATTGCTGGCTGCCCTGTGTTGGGCCTACTGTAGAGATCTCTGGTTCCAAACAAAGTCCCAGGTAATTTTTCATCATTCCCCTTTTAATTTATCATTTGGTCTCTAGTCTTTGAGCCTTTTTTTTCTTTAATGATTCTAATTTCCTTTCCATCATTTCTGCATGCTGGTATTACATGAAACTGTTAAGTACAAAAGAACAAAAAATAAACAAAGCCTTGTGTTTTTATTCTTATAATACTACTATCTTGGGAAAAATCTAAATTCTGTCATTACTTTTATCTCCATTTTTCAAGTTATTAATGAGTGTGAGCAATTGTTCTTATGTTTTTCAGGAATTTGTTTTTACCTAAGAGACAATCTGACTCCTGATTTCCTTTCATGGTTCTTTGATGGTGTACCCTATAAGTTATGGGAAACTTGAAGACTAAAATATAGAGAATATGGGAGAGAGGTTCTCAGGCCTGAAGACCAGGCTTCTCTTCCTAACCACTTTTCCCATCCCGAGTGCTAGATTCCCTTTCTTCTCCTTCCCCTTTTTCTCCAGGGCATGAGCCTTTGGCTTAAAGCCTTGTCCTACCTCCTTAGGCTAACTTACATTATCCTTTTCTTTTCCAATCTTCCTACTGGAGAGACTGAAGCAAAAAGAAATAAAATTGCATTCACTGAATTTTACTTTTCTTCCTTCACCTTATTGTTATTCCTATTTTATTATTTTTGTATTTATTTTTAAATTGAAACTTACTGATTGTACATATTTAGGGAGTAGAGTTATATTTCAATATATGTATATAATGTGTAGCTATCACATTAAAAACAGGGTACTAAGGAAATTTGTTACCACAAAAATGTACCATTTCTTTGTGAGGAGAACATTTAAGCTCCTCTCTTTTAGCCATTTGAGAATGCAGAATAAATTACTGTTAATTGTAGATGCCAGTACTACTATATACCAATAGAACTTACTTTTCCCATCTAGCTGTAACTTTGTGTCTATTAAGCAATCTCTCCTTACCCACCCTCCCACTTCCCTTCCCAGTTTCTAGTGACCACCAGAGTTCTACTCTCTACTTCTAAGAGCTCAACTTTTTTTTCTAAGCTCCCACCTATGAGTGAGAACATGCAATATTTATCTTCTTGTGCTTGGCTTATTTCACTTAACATAATGTCTTGCAAGCTCATCCGTGTTGCTTCAAATGACAAGATTTTATCCTTTTTCATAGCTGAGTAGTATTCCATTATGTATTTATATATGTGGGTATATATACATATCCATATATAGATACATAGATATACATGCACCACATTTTCTTTAACCATTTATCTGTCGATGAACACTTAGTTTGATTCCATGATGCTGTAGAACATAACTGTAGGAAAGAGTCTCTTCCTATTTTATTCTTATTTTTATTTCATTTGAAAAATAATTTATTTGTTAAAATTTGTGCATTTTTAAACTTATTATCAATAAATGCTTTTCCTGCATCTTTTATTTATTGTATTACCAACTTTTAAATATTTTGTTTTATTGAATTAGACCTTATATTTCCTTTATCTTAACTATATCTTTATTCTTTATCTTTTTGTTTTATACATTTTATAACTTTTTATTTATTCAAATATGTTAATAATTATAAAAAGCATTTGGAATGATGTCAGATACAAAATAAGCTGTATACACATTCAGCTGCATGTGTGTGTGTGTGTGATTTTGTTTCTTTGAACAGTAGTTTTCTTTCATCTTATTTTGTTCTATTTAGTCTATTTTTAACATCAAACATCCATTTATCGCTCTCTTCTCTTTGTTTCAATGTGTTCTATGCAGGATATTCTAACATACACACACAACTCAAATTAATACACACACACACAATGCATATTTGTTTAGCCTTTTGTTATGCATGTATATATGTTTCAAACAAATTCTTACTAATCATGTCACATTAGGCAGGTCTTAAAATGGAGAGGTTGCCTTCTGTATTATATTGCATCATATGTGTGCTCTAGAAAGATCACACGTGGAGGCTAGCATTCATTCTGGGAAGCATGTTATTGATGTTCTTTACTCCCTGCACTGAATGGATTTAACCTCACAAAATCCTCGGTCTTACCCTTACACTAGTTACAAGATTAATTTTGTGATAAATGTTTGACCCCCAGAGAAGTCTGTCTATGAGAACATTTGAGTTGGGGCATAAATCACAGACAAAATCAGATATCGAATCACATAAAATCACAGAACAGAACAGTTTCCAGAGTTAATTAAGTCTCAGGCTGTGAAATCATGCTCTAGAGCTGCAGCCAATTGTTGCTTCCCATGAAAATTGCTGTAAAATGGTCACTGGAGTACAGGAATAAAGTCAACACTTTATTTACCCAAAGTTAGAGGCCTGTAAGAGTTAATGTGTGGGGAGGTTTGAAATGTGTAGCTGGATGTCATGTGTCCACATCTATTCAAGGAAGCCACTGTACCTTGAAAACCTTCCTACCAACCAACCAGTAAACCATTCCTGGAAATTTTGTATTATCATTTTTATCATGCATATTTTAACTCCACTTTAATACCAAAAATTCCTCGAAGAATCCTTATACATGTTTCATTTTTGTACATGCCACTGAATTAATTCTATGCAAAGTATATAATAGATGCTAAATTATTATCTAACAAATGAATGAATCATAATAGGCTATTATTTGAATTTTAATCCATGATAGTTGCCTACTGAGCACCAATTTTGCTAAATGAGATACATAATATGAGAAAGGAAATGGTAGGCCATGTGCACAATAAGTGAGTTAGTCCAGATCCAAATAATTCAAAGTTCCATAGAGAAAGGTTTAGTCTAGGATATGCCTCTCACCAGCTGTGTGAGGTCCTTGAGAAGGAATGCTAGATAATCTGTTTAGAGTTACAAATTTTCTTGCTTATAATTCTTCTAATACTGACAGTAATCTATATCTAAAATGACAATTATAATTCTATATCTAAGATAACACTAATCTATATCTGTAATGACAATTAAGAAGATAAGACATGTAAAATGCTTAGCTGTTCATATTTGAGCACCTGATTAATATTGCTGGACATGGGGTAAGTACCAAATAAGTGTTATCTAATTTTTTTTGTTGATACAATGATAATAATATTGCATATGAGTTTAAAGTAAATTTGTATTTTTAAAATAATGTTTATAATAAAAGAAAACAATAAAAGAATAGAAAAAATTTATAATAAAACTGTTGCTCAATTTTCACTCTGTAAAGCAAATGTTTTTAAAATGCAGTGGCATGTTACACAATGAAAAATAATTGGGTGAATTAGGACAATTTATTCCTGATTTTATATTTCCAGTCTTCAGCTTTACTGCAGATTATATCACCATAGAGTTTAATGTAATAATAAAAGTAATAGAATATCCAGAAAGTGAAGCATCTGATTAGTGGAGATGTTAAGGTTTTTTGAAATTTCCTTTCTGATTTTTCCAACTACTTCTGCATTAAATGGGCTCAGTCAATTGATTTGTGCAAAGAGAGGTAACACAAGCACTGGCATATATGAATCCATACTCTATTCAAAGAGCACATAAGTATTTATTGAAATCATTACTCAAATAGCATTTTTCCTATGCTGGATTGATATATAACATTAGGAAATTTTAGATTCAAACTCTGAATGCCTACATTCACTATTGCCCACTCATAACCTACTGTAATGCCTTTGTTGCCATATCTGTAAATTGAAATGCAAAACAAAACATATAGTTCAGGTTTATACTGCAAGTCAAAAGGGTCAACTGCTATTAATAGTTATTTTTATGCATATACAATATTGATTATGAAATTCTAAAATAAATGAATAATTCATAACACTCTGAGTTCCTTATATATTCATGTTTACACATAAATATTGGCAGAAATTTGGTTAAATGAATACACATGACAAGAAAAATGGAGAATAGAAGATGCAAAATAAGATGAGAAGAAAATTAGGGGCAAACAATTTTCCAAAACAAGATTTTTTGACCAAAAATTTTTTTGATAGACTAAGAATATTTAACAACTATTTTCTTAAATGAAAATAATTAAATTGACAAAGGAGCAAAGAAAATGCAATTAAGAAAAGATAGTTTTTTCAATAAACGGTGCTGGAACAACTGAACATCCACATGCAAAAAAAAAAAAAAAAAAAAAGAATGTAGACACAGACCTCACACACTTCAAAAAAATTGACTCAAGGTAAATTACAGACCTAAATTTGAGATGAAAAACTTTGAAGTTAATAGAAGATAATATAGGAGAAAATCTAGATGACCTTGAGCTTGAAAATGACTTTATGGTACAACACCAAAGACATGATCTATGAAAGAACTGATAAGTT
>NW_007737266.1:0-23940 GCF_000696425.1 Galeopterus variegatus | reverse complement strand
ACACCTTAAACAGTTAAAGAGTTTATGTAAATGTCAAATTAGCTTATGAAAAGATGCTTCACATTATATACCATCTGGGAAATGCAAATTAAAACAATTTTGAGATACTACCACACATCTATTAGAAAGGCCAACATCCAGAACACTGACAACACCAAATGCTGGTGAGGATATGGAGCCACAGTAACTTTCATTCATTGCTGGTGGGAATGCAAAATGATACAGCCACTGTGGAAGACAGTTTGGCAGTTTTTTACAACACTAAACATCTCTTACAACATAGTCTAGCACTCTTGATCTTTGGTATTTACCTAACAGAATTGAAAAACGTATATCTACACAAAACCTGCACATGGATATTTATAGCAGCTTTATTCATAATTGTTAAAACTTGAAAGCAACTGAGATGTCTTTCAATATATATAGTTGAATGGATTAATAAACTGTGGTACATCCAGACAATGGAATATTATTCAGCACTAAAAAAAGAGAGCTATCAAGCTACTGAAAGTTTATGCTCTACCAAAATTCAGATGTTGAAATCCTAACCATAAGATGATGGTATTAAGATATGAGTCCTTTAGGAGGTGATTAGGAAATGTGTGCAGTGCCTAAATGAATAAAATTAGTGCTTTTATAAAAGAGTCCCAAAAGAGCTCCTTTGTCCCTTCTATCATATCAAGACACAGTGAGATGGTGCCATCTATCAAGAAGAAAGCCGGCCCTCACCAGACATCAAATCTGCTCTTGCCTTTATCTTGGATATTTCAGGCTCCAGAACTGTAAAAAATAAATGTATTTTGTTTGTAAACTATCCAGTCTATGATATTCTGTTACACTAGTAAGAATGAAACAAAAGTCATGAAAGACATGGCAACAACTTAAATGCATATTACCAAGTAAAAGAAAGAAGCCAATCTGACAAGGATCCATACTGTATGATTCCAATTATATGACATTCTAGAAATGACAAAACTATGGAGACAGTATAAAAATCAGTGGTTGCCTGGGGTTGGGGGAGAGAGAGATGAATAGAGCATAGAGGATTTTTAAGGCAGTAAAATTACTTTGTATGATACTATAATGGCAGATACAAGTGAATATAAATTTGTGTAAGCCAATAGAATTTAGAATACCAACAATGAACCCTAAAGTAAATTATGGATTTTGGGTGATAATGAAGTATTAATTCATTTTTTGTAACAATTTATCATGCACTACTGTGGTGGGAGATGCTGATAACGGTGGCAGCTATGCATATGTTGGGACAGGGGTTACAGACATCCCCAACTTACAATGGTTTGATTTAGGGTTTTTCAACTTTACAATGATGCAAAAGTGATACACATTTAGTAGAAACTGTACTTTGAGTGCCACCATTCTGGTTCTCACTTTCAGTACAGTATTCAATAAATTACATTATATTCAACAATTTATTATAAAACAGGCTTTGTGTTAGATGATTTTTCCCAGCTGTAGGCTAATGTGAGTGTTTTGAGCATGTTTAAGGTAGACTAGGCTAAGCTATAATGTTCAGTAGAATAGGTGTATTAGATGCATTTTTCGACTTGATATTTTCAACTTGCTATGGGTTTTTCGGGTCGTAACCCCACCATAAGTCAAGGAGAATCTGGGTATTTGTATCTTCCTCTCATTTTTGCTGTGACTCTAAAACTGTTCTAAAAACGTTTGAAAAATAATAGCCAGAATTTGTGAACACTATAGGAGATTTATATTATCCTCCAAACAACCCTATGAAATATGTATTACCTTGAACCTCGTCATTATAAGCCCCCTATTAGCTTTACAATACCTCAAGTTCAGAGTGTTTTTTAAAATTCCCCAAGGGTATACTTGGTAAATTGCCAGCTAACACCTGGGTTGTGTGATCACAGAGTTCATACATTTAATGTCTATGAATTACCATATTCTTTTTTGTATGTATATTCTTTTTCGTTAACTGAAAATGTATATTATCAGGATCTCTTAATGATTTTCTGAATAATACTTACTCTAACTCAGGAAATCTAGATGTGTCATGCAGTTCTTCCTACAAGCTAGTAAAGTCATTATTTTAAGTGGTGGCACAGTATGTCTGAACATTCTTAATTTTTCTGTCTTTTCCTTTTACATTTCAATTCTGAAAAAATTTATCTGTCACATGTCATATTTGTAGTGAGAATATAATTTCATATCAACATTGAAGCCTCTGCCCAATAGAATTTTATTGTGCTGTTATTTCCTCATTTTAGGTACAAGTCACTAAAGAACAGGGATGGGGACAATTACCATTGTTTTTTTTTTTCTGTGGAGGGTTTTTGTATTTCTTTTGAAGAGGCATAATTCTTGAATTATTAAAATTAATTGGCATGTTTCCTGAAAAGCAAAACCAACAGATGTGTGTAAACATTGTAAATCACATTAAAAGTGCTCAAATCAACCTGTTTATTTCATTTTATAATGTTACAAGCCAAGCTCCCCATAAAGCTGTCCAAATTATTTCTGTATTCCCACATATTTCATAATCTGACACTCAAATAGAGTCATGCTTCTGGGACTTTGAAGACATTAGAAGGTAAACAACTGATAAAAAGTATGCTATTTTTCACAACAGGCTGTTGGCTTGGATAGTTAAAGTTTTGCTTGTACCAATTCAGGATAGTAAATATTATAAGTCTCGTTCCTTTTAGATATCTGATATGCTGTAGATAAATGCATGTGTAGTGTACTTTTCTTTTCAGCCATGTTACTGACATGTAAACGCCATACTTGCAAGTGTTCACATGCATCTGCAAATCACGCATGTGTGCACACAAACGTCCACACACAAGCTGGAGCATACAGTCACTTTCATGCAACTGAGAAAAAAAATTAAGTTCAATGTAATTTGTTTAATAAGTGCTTGGTTTCTGGGTCTCTGATTCCTAAAACAGAACCTTTTCCACTGAGTAGATAGCTAGTAATATTAAAGTGAAACTTAAAGCTGTTAGAAGCATATTTTTCTCCAAAAGCTAGTATGATCCAAAAGACTTGGAATGTCAAAAGCAAGTTAAGCATAATGTAGTCATTAGTTTTCATTTATGTCTTATACTTTTCATCAACAAACCTTTATGATAATTTTCATAGTACCAGTTTATACTTGTGAAGCAAATGAAAACAAAGACATTTAACCATGAGTAAAAATAACAATAGTTCTAAATTATTCTCATCTGAGACGTTGCTCACAATGTTTATTTTTGGATGACTTTTAAACAGGCTCCCAAATCATTCTCACAATAAGCAGAACATTTTTAAAAATTTCAAAGAAGTGTAGTTTTCTTTATCACCATTCCTCCATTCCTCTCCCTGCATGCCAGTAGCAAAACATCCGGATGAAAAGTGAAAACATTCAAAAAGCTAACTGGAAGGACTGTCCATAGGAAACTTAACTACTGGATATGTCTACAGATGTATATGTGAAACAACAAACAAGAATTATAATTTAAAAATATGAGTCAGATCATGTCATGGCCCTGGTTTCTCGCTGCATTTATAATAAATTTAAATTCCTAATATTCCTTGCCTATGGCTCTGACCTTATCTTTTACCAAGCACCTCCACCTCCCCTCCCATTCATTATCCTCTATCCACACTGCCCTGATTTGTTTCTCAAATTGTCAAGGCCCTTTCCCCTTTTCCTCTTAACATAAAACTTAATGCCCACCCCCTTTCTCAATGCTGGTCAGATTTCAGCTCAAAAATCACTTCTTCATAAAAGTCTTGGTTGATTCAACAATAGGGGGACCACAGCGCTCAGTCACTCTCTGTTATGTCTCTCTATGATTTCACCTTTTTGCAAAACACCTATCATCACTTTAAATGTTACTGGTAACTTATCTGTTTACTTGTTTGTTAACTCTTTTACCAATCTACTTTAAAATCCAGGAGAACAGGGGATTTGTTTTTTTACCCATGCCTCTAGACCCAGCACCCAGAAAAGTTCCCAGTACTTATAAGAACTCAAAAATAATTGTTGAATAAGTGAAACATAAAAAACAGTGGATTCTTAGCCTATTGTTTATAAAAACTATAGCTCAATTATGATATTTAGCTCATTTTCTTTACAGTTTATGCTATTTATTTTGTTTTTTATTTATTGTTTGGCTCTGATCTCTTAATCTTTAAAGTTCTCTAGACTACTCTCAGAAATATAGTATTTCAGATGGACCAAGAGTAATTTGATCAATTCTAGTTGAAAACTATGTTGTGATTGTGATTTAGTTTCTGTTACAATTATTGATTGATTTGGGGGAAAAAAGGCCACTTTGTACATATGAGCCCTCCATCCCCCAACACAGTATTTTTCACAATTGATTAGTTTTCACTTATGTCTGTCAGAAAAGATTTTTAGTTTTCTTGATATGCAATTTACTCATCACAAATATAACCAGTTGATTATATTTTAAATAAGACAAGACTTCTGAAAGAAATTAGCTAATCTGTGCCTTCAAGGATAACTTGATGGAAAGAATGAGTATGCACACAAATAAAGGAACAGAAGTAGGAAATGGCAAGGGTTTGGCTATGTCAGATAAGTTCAGTTGAGACATACTAGTTTGGCAGGGGCTGGTTTTGGTGAGATGCAATGGAAGGATGAGATGCAGAGGCATTACTTGTACAATGTTTGGAGAGCATTCATAAGAAATTGTTTTAGTAAGAGAATGGCATTTTTATCCTGCTGAGTGTAGGCTTCCTTGGATTATTGTTGACATGGCAAAAAAAACAGACAGCAGTTAGAGACAATTATGGTCAACAAGTCCTGGGGAAATGAAAGCAGGTAGTAATTGCTCTCAAAAGGAAAAAAAAGAGTGAATTTTCAATCCTGCAATGGCAAAATACAAAGATACTGATGTTTGAGCTGGAAATGTAAGTAGATCACAACAAGACATCTGAAGCCCTGGAATTCAAAACAGAGAGTCTATCCTGCCAGAAATACTTTAATGTCACAGGAAAATACTAACAAACTCAGGATATAATTCTACTTGGCATGTCTAATTTTAAACATCTAATAAAATGCATGAGTTAATTTGAATAGATTTAGGAAACAAAAGATTCATACATACTGCTTATATACTATATTAAGGTACCTCACACGTATATTATAATTTATAGCCAAGTTAATTATTTACATAGAGTACCTTAATTTGAATAGATTTAGGAAACAAAAGATTCATACATACTGCTTATATACTATATTAAGGCACCTCACACGTATATTATAATTTATAGCCAAGTTAATTATTTACATAGAGTACCAAAAAAAAAAAAAACATGGAACTAATAACACATTGGAGATGACCAAATGTTTTATGTCTATATTAGAAAAACAAATTTTAATTGTCTGGCTTTCCTAATTTGAATGATCATAAACCATCTTGTGTCAGCTTGGAGTATCACTGGAGTCCCATATAAAATCAAACCAAATTAAAAAGGGTCTGTTTTGTAGACTATTTCAGTTCACTGTAATAACATATTTCATTATTATTACACAAATACATTAACTAATTTGGCATCAATTGATAAAATTATCATAAATCATAAATTTAAAATAATTTTGTATAGATAGTGAGATACTCAAGAAGAATGCCACAAAAAAAGACAGTAAACTTGGAATTTATACATATGTGTGTGTATTTGCCCATTATATTATATGTAGAAAGTTAATGAGTCTATTTATAATGTATAATATATTATTGCAAACGTACATGTAACTTAAAGAATACATTTATAAATGTATAATATATTGACCAAAACAACTTTAATGACTTCTCTTTATTAATTTTATTTATTCATTTAATTCAAAACTTAACATTTACTTGTACTTATAACTCTAATGGTTTCTGTGTCCAATTTTCCAAAGGGGTTCACTTTCCACTTAGAAATCAAGTCATTAATATTCATATCAGTTTGAATTTTAAATATTTAGCACCATAAAACAAATATGTCTGACTTTGCATGTAGATTTCAAAGCATTACTTTAACTTGTGTTTTGGAGAAATATATATGCCAGGAGAACTGAGAACTTTTGAGTTAAAAAAAAAAAGATGCTATTTTACTTTAATTAGATATTTATTCTGGGAAAATATGAGTGAAATTGTTAAGTCTTTAATAAGATTATATGACTAAACTTTCATTTTTTCTCAAGTCACTTTGTTATACACTAGTTTAGTCTTTCACAAAACCAAAGAATTTTATAATTTCATAAGATTCAAATGTTGAAGTTTTACAGTATATGATTTTGTAACTAGAATCATCAAATAATAACTCGAACCAAATTCATAAAATGATTTGTGAAAGGGAAACAAATGCAGACTCAAGGGACATAAACTCAACTCATTTTATCACTTCATAATATCAAGAATAAGTTAAATGATGCTAATTACTCTAACATAAAGTAAAGTAAAAATGGAGAAAAAAATCACTTTCTCTTCTTGATATGTGCCTGAAGTAATGTTACGACATTGTTTTCCCAAGTGCCTAGGAAAAACTACAATCAAAAACAAAAGCAAAACAGTCTTCACAATCCGAAGTCTGAAACTAACCTGTGGCTCTACAAGGTGATATTGAATTTCCCCAAGATTGAGGATTTTCACTGAAATGAAAAAAATATACTCCTTATATATAATTAGGAGAATTTATATCATTCCAAATTGAAAGCAACAGGGAGTCTATGTTTCACATTGGCTTTCTGAGAAAATAAAATAAGAGAATATCTGGGGAAAATCTTTGGAAAACACAAAGTTATCTTATTGCACAGTCTGCATCCTGGAATAAACCTCTATGGCAAAGCCTGTAGCATATCAAGGAAGAAAGTCCCATGCCTTTTCAAGGGACCATTTCCTAGCAAGTATATTTATTTAGAAAGTTAATGTTCTTATTATTGCTGGTTATTCTAGAAATAATGCACAATTTTTTTTTTCACAGCACAACCATAGAGGTAACTGTTCTAACTTTAACTAAACTCATATCAGTGTTGGAGGATGGTGGGTAAAACCCACATTTAATACCGAAGGTCATTAATTTTCTTAGATGGTGAAATCGTAAGGTCACATTTAATTGCTAATGAGGGCTTGAAAAAGCATTGAATATTTTGAGAAAAATAATAAGTCCAACAAGCAAATTATGCAAGTAATGTGGAAGTCTGCAGTATTCTGAATAATGATTGGTTTAATTAATTTGAAAAATATTTTCATAGGAAAGATAAATGTTATAGAAAAGATGAACAATTCATTAGTTGTCACAGAAAAGCATAAAGGTTGGTAACTTCTTATCAATTACTGGAGTCTAGGGTATACAACTTAAGAAATATAAAAACAAGAAATGCAATGATCAATTCAGCAGAAGTAAGTGGTTTAGGGAGAAATTCTGCAATAATACCAGTCATATATTTCGTCTGCCATTTAACAAAAATGCATGATGCTTGATGCTCAAGTCTGCTTGTGATCTTGCAGAGAAGAGGGCTAGGATCACACCCTCCAGCAGAACTTGCCCTGGAGCTAGATCTGTATTTAACACCAGAGTAAAATAGTTGTGACTGTAGGTAGCAGCTTATAGGTGCACATTAAAGTGATTTGGATGTCCTTCTGTAAGCCATAGGAGACTAGAACTATTCACCTCCAGGGAGAGATCCTGTGTTACACATGCTTAAGGGAAAGAAAGAAAAAAAAAAAAGAACTGCCTTATTCCATCACCACATTCAGCTCTTCGAGGAGACTAGAACTATTCACCTCCAGGGAGAGATCCTGTGTTACACATGCTTAAGGGAAAGAGAGAAAAAAAAAAGAACTGCCTTATTCCATCACCACATTCAGCTCTTCAACATTACACACTTCTGCACATATATCAACAAAAGCACAATGTGAGAATCACAGAATTAAAATTCAGAGATTTGGAAGAAATGAAATCAGCATTTTTTTCACATATTTTCTACTATATAATTCAGGCAAAAAGTTCTGTATTAATTTGGAAAACACTGCATTCTACATCCCTTTCTCAAAGATTCAGGCATTAAAATATTAAAGGTGCTAAGACAATCTAGAATAAAGATGCCTTTTTAACCATTTAAAATCTAATATTACTTTTATTTTCTGACTACAGTACTCCTTTACAGTAAAATATTATTTCTGTCCTGCAGAATTGTGCTCTATTAAAAAAAGTGTCTAAGATTATCAAAAATACTACTTCCTTTGTAATATGTTATTAATTCTTTGTATCATTGTTTCACCACTTTTAAATGAAGTGGACAGTTTTAAAAGTGAAATGGTATTACAGTACTCCCTGAAAAAAAAGTCATAAAAGATCTGAGTTTGTAATAAAATTATTCAAAACATAATGACCCTCAATTATACTTCAGATGAATGAAACAGCTAAATGTATCATTGTTTCACCACTTTTAAATGAAGTGGACAGTTTTAAAAGTGAAATGGTATTACAATACTCCCTGAAAAAAAAGTCATAAAAGATCTGAGTTTGTAATAAAATTATTCAAAACAAAATGACCCTCAATTATACTTCAGATGAATGAAACAGCTAAAGATCCTATGTTTTACTTAGATTGTTTTTTTATATGTATTGAATATTGAAAAATCTTGTTTATCAAGTACAATTCTAATGAAACTATCTGGGATTCCATTAAAGTGAAAAGCAGGGGGGAAAAAACAACTATGCCAAGTTTTGCATTCTACATAGTTTTTTAGTAACATTTGACGTCGTTTCCTTTAATGCTCCCAATAATCTTAAAATGCACTTTTAAAAAATACCAATTGTCTTAAAATGCACTTTTTAAAAATGTTAATGATACAGTCGAGGTCTAAAGTGAGACAATCCTTATGTGTAACATTTAAGTAGATTAGGCACTCAGTGATGAGTAAGTTTTGAGTGTTAAAATACACTACATAGGGTACAATTACCAAAACCAATACGAATTCATTTCAAATAACAGCTTTAAGTGCTAAATATTTTATTTTCTTACTTCTAAGAAAGGTAACTATAATTTAATATGAGAAGTAGTTATGCTGTTTATCATATGTGCTATGTGGAGGAATTCACTCATTCAGGATTTTTGTTAATTTCACTATATGTTTTCTAGGGATAGTAACGGACATAAACAAAACTTAGCGCTTAAAATTCTTATTTCACTTTCTCATTTAATTGCTTAATTTGGTTATTACTCCTAATTGTGATTCAAATCTTTACAGAAAACAAAAAAAACATTAGCTGAGTAGGGAAATGTGTAATGGAGAATCTATCTCACCACTAGGGGTCGGTGTGAGTGCATGCCAGCGACAGCGGGCAAGCACCAAGATTTTAGTTAGCTTTGTTGTAATTTGTTATTAAAATATGAAAATAATATTATGTCATTTTATCTCACATCATTTTTCATAGCATTCTATTTTAATATAACTCATCAGAATATGTATAAAGAAAATTTTCCGTTGTAAATTATCTCTGGATAAGCACAGATACCAAAATTTTAATATACAACCAGTATAGAATAATTCTGTCTTAATTTTTCTTGTATTAATATTAACTCTAAAAGAAATATTAACTTTAAAAGAAATAATGTAGACAAGAAAACCAAAATGAAAATAATCTTTCATCCATATAAACTCACCCTTTACATGTAACACCAACACACTAAACAATCAGAAACAGCACAGTTTTATAACCAGAGATGATAAACTTAGGTCTACTCAGGGTTCTATAAGAACACAGTACAGTGGCTAGTTTTTTGTTTTGTTTTGTTTTGTGTTTTAAGAAGAGCTTTCGAGAATTCACGTATCTTTCATAAAAACTAGAAGAAAACATGGTGTTCTGGAAGAAAACACACTATTCTTTAAAGAATTGTAATGTAGTAATGTCATATATTTAGAAAAGCAAATCTGAATTCTGAACCAATAGTGTATGAAAAACATCTATGTCATATTTGGACAGGCATTTTGTTGTTATCATTATTATTATTATTATTGCTTATAACAAGAAAAATGGTAAAAAAGTTATATCAGCACTTCAGAAAATCTGTTTCACCACAGAACAAAATAGTTTAACATGGGCTCTAATTGACTTGATAAAAAAAACAAGTCAATGATAAAACACAAATTAGGGAGCACCGATAAAAAACTAACAAGGATTTGCTTCAGTAAACATGCTTATTGGGCTATGTATTTACGCATTTCCATATTCTATTTAAGTTTGGAAAATATGTTTATGCAATAAAAATCAATCAATCAATCAAAATATATAAAATAAAGAGTCTCATATGAAAACAGCGACAAAATACAACCCCCCACACACAAACATACACACAAGTCAGAAAATGGAAAAATACTGTTATCTCTAATGCAGATGTTACCCACTGATAACACACATATTTTAGTATAGATGAATATAAAACTAAGAATAATAAAAAGCGTTATTTGAATGTGAGATACCATTCATAAATTCCATCTTGTGGTTAGATAACACAATGAGGAGAGAAAGCGTGGTACCAGAGAAAATCTTGGTATCAGAGAAAATCTTGCTGAATAAAAATTTATTTTATATAACATGGCAAATATAAAACTATAAAATATAGGCTTGAAATATAAATAAGGTATTATATGGTATACATTATGGTTTGGGCTGCCAGGTTTAGCAAATAAAAATATCAATCAATATTTGGGACATATTTATAGTAAACATATTTCTTATTTATCTGAAAATTAATTTTTACTGGGCATTCTGTATTTTATCTGTTGAAGCTAGCTACAGTATAATGTATAAACAATTACAATGATGAATAACTTTTTTATTTTCCACTTGCCTAATATCAAACAATAGGGTTTTCTCAAAATGCTGGAAAAAATTTTTAAGAAAAAAATTAGGTAGTATAGGCAATATGGAAAGAAGTATGTTTTATGTTACAGTTCATAATGTTTATTAATGAAGGCTTATCTATATTGGCAATCTGTATTGTACTTCAATGCTTTTAGCATCTATGGTTTTATTTCACATTTTAAATCTAATAAAGAGAAAAAAGACTAACTTTTTTTCCTCCTTCTCAAAGTCTCCCTGCTCGGCACAGTGACAGTACTTATATACAATGTCTCCTTTGTTTCTCAGTGCAGCCTGGTAATTAGGGATTATTTTCTCTGCTTTACAGATGAGAAAACCAAATATCTAATCTGTTACTAGACCCAAGATCACAAGGCTAAAACATAAAAAAACCAAGCTCGTATACAAATTCTTTTAACCTTCCACTCATTTATTTAAAAAATTTTCTTTATTTTAAAGATAATAAGAAATAAAGATGTTAAATACATAATTTTGAGGAAAGTATTCGAGATCTAAATAATTTTATTTCAATTTAGTTGTTTAATTTAATTTTATCTTTAATTTTGAAATAAATTTTAGGAATTTATATTTAGTTTACTGTTTAGTTTTTCTCCTATATTCTCAAATATGACTAAAACCCCCAACCCTTCTTGTCCTTTTTTAATCCTTCTTCAAAAAACACCACTTTTTTTCAATATTAAATATGAAGACTGTGGAAGAATATGTTAACTATTCCTTGATTGCCTAGTCTTTAGATTATTTAATTATTACGCATTTGCAAATTTTAAAAATTACTTTCTAGCCTAAATACTAAAAACATGGCTTGAATCTTCCTGCTTAAACCTGAAGTTTTAGTTGGATAGTGCTTTATTTCCCATATGTCATCAAGATTGATATCTTAGGAAGAGATATAATCTTATAAAGCCTTTACATTTTAAATATGTGGAAGGCTTCATTGTACTTACATTTTTCTACTCACAAAAGTGGTCATGGGTTTTTAAATGATTAAACAGAAATCAGGAGACTTTGTTCCTATTCTGACTCTCCCTTTAGCTAAATGAGAGGAACTTACGCAAATCCCTTGACATAAGTGAATCATAACGACCTTAGCTGAAAATGAACGTGTGTTGGGCTTAGGCATATTTAAGAATCTCCCAAGTGCTAAAGCCA
Source organism: Galeopterus variegatus (assembly GCF_000696425.1). Lineage (NCBI taxonomy): Eukaryota > Metazoa > Chordata > Mammalia > Dermoptera > Cynocephalidae > Galeopterus > Galeopterus variegatus. The sequence goes on along the minus strand of NW_007737266.1, from coordinate 11,919 downwards.
TGTGACTCTTTGATTGGAAAAAACAAAAACAAACCAACAAAAAACACTTGGGTTTGCATTTAGAAATCAACTAGGTTCAACCCACATCAAAATATGATGACCTGATACTAATTTCCATCCTATGTGAACACTTAGTGACAGGAAGCCACCAATCCATAGGGAACACCACCTGTTTTCCAATATCTCTGATAGTTAAAATGCAATTTTTATACTCAACTAAAATAAATCTTCTTAAATTTTACTAATTGGTTTCAGTTCAGCTGTCTAACTTTATGCTTGTTACACTCAATAAGTATAATTTTAACACTTTTTTCCCCCAAGGTGTACAACTGATGTTTCAATGTACACATGCACTGCGAGATGATGACCACAATCAAGCTAATTGACATGCTCATCACCTCACATAGTGACCTTTTGTGTGTGTGTGTGGTAAGAATACACAGGATCTTCTCTCAGCAAATTTCTCTCAGCAAATTAATAACTATTGTCATCATTCTAGACATTAGGTCTCCAAATCTTATTCCTCTTATAACTGTAAATTTGTACTTTGACCAACATTTTCCTGTTTCTCTCATTCCCCATCCCCTGCTAACCACCCTTATACTCTCTGCTTCTATGAGTTTGACTCTTTCTAGATTCCACATATAGATAAAATCATCTTTCTGTGCGTGTCTTATTTCACACAGCCTGATGTTCTTCACGTAGTAAAACTTATATTGTATAAGTAAAAACGCATTTGTTTTTGATCTCTTGATTTTTCTGTCTAGTACTTTTTAAAAATATAGATTGTAGAATTCTAGGATATTTCTAATACCAGTTTAAATTATACATGGAAATATGATGAATATTTCAACCTATAGTTTACATATCTCAACTAAGCATTGAAAGGTGAAATTGCTAGTATCAGTTAGAAGAAAACACAAACATTTTATTAACATTTTCTCAGAAACTGAGCCATTGAGTCATCTGACACAAGGGATAAGGAAAAAATACTGTGTATCTCTTTAGAAAAAAACATAAGTAAACTAGTATGTAAGGTTTTGTTATATGCCCAATACCGTGCTAAACAATAAAATGAACCAGTAAATTACCCTGCATACAGGATCTAGAAATAAGATATGCACATACTAACCAAGTGTAAGCTGTATGTATTTTAATTCTAAAATAATAAATTATGTATGTAAGGTTTTGTTATATGCCCAATACCGTGCTAAACAATAAAATGAACCAGTAAATTAGCCTGCATACAGGATCTAGAAATAAGATATGCACATACTAACCAAGTGTAAGCTGTATGTATTTTAATTCTAAAATAATAAATTATTTTTTTTGTCTTTGCTGTGTATTGTCACTATGCTAAATATTGCACACAGTTGAATTCAAACAATAACAGTGTGAGGTGGGTGTTTTTAATTACTATGCCAGATGAGAAGCTGAACCTTAAGAGGCGAAGTAACCTGCCTAAAGATACACACCTGGGATGTGGGGGGGGGGGGGGCTGGAAAGCAAAAGTGAGTCTTCAGACATAAGACATGGTACACAGCATTGAAACATTGAACTGTAAATCCAAGTTCATACTGAGAACAAGAGCTGTCACAGCTTCTAAGTGGTTAGTATTCTCCAGCGGGAATATTTTAGTGAGAAAAGATAAGATTCTATAAGTGAAAGGATAGATAACTAATGAAAGACAAATTCTTACCGTACACTGCCAGAACGTTATGTTTCTGTATTTATAATGTAAAACCAGAGCACATTTAAGATTTCACTCTCCAGAAGAGGCAGAAAGTCACACACACACACACACCCCACACCCCACCCCCCCCCACACGGTACAGCAGGATTCTGAAGAATCACAACTGTAATTGTTTGCTGTTGTTGGGCATTATCCCAAATAGAAATAGTCGTTGTTGAACACAATATAGAGATAGATGAAGAACTTTAAAGACTGTTATTTACAGAGAAATTATTTATTTACAGAGAAATGGAGTTCTATTATTACAGAGAAATGAAGTTCTTGGCAATAAGTGTGCTTGCAATACCCTAAATGATTCGAACATTTAACATCACTTTCAGCAGCGGGAAAGATGATGAAAGAAGAAAAGAAAGTTCCAAATAAAAGAATAGAGTTATTGCCTAGTAATTTATGACAAAGGATTTTACAGACAGGAAGGCTGAGACGTGAAAAAAAATCATTGCATGATTTTTATATATTCATTATATTGACACCCTCTTTGTATAATATTTAACAAACGCATGATAGGATGTACTGTGTGCAAAGAACTACTTACATAAGTAATTTAAGCCTCACAAAACCTTCTGAGGAAGATACAATTATAATCCTTATATCGAAATAAGGAAATTGAGACATGGAGAGCCGCATGATAGGATGTACTGTGTGCAAAGAACTACTTACATAAGTAATTTAAGCCTCACAAAAACCTTCTGAGGAAGATACAATTATAATCCTTATATCGAAATAAGGAAATTGAGACATGGAGAGCTTGAAGTCACTCGCTGAAAGCACAAAACTAGGATTCAACCTCAAGAAATCGGTTCAGTGTCTATATTCTTAACAGATATTTTACCTGCTTCTCCTACATAGAAAAATTGCTATACACAATTATTCATTAATTGTTAAATCAATCTACTTACAGCTTTTTCATATTCCAAATTTACTATTGTTCAAGGCACACGCAAGTGGAATGATATTTGTTATGAACAACTGTAAGAATGTGGGAAAACACAAAGTCAATGTACATTGGAGAAATTGGGCTTGACTATGACAAGCAGCTGCTGCTAAAATACAACTACTAAGAGAAAAATAAATCTGAAAGGAAATTTCATAGAAAACAGTGAAGAATTATAATTATAAAATATGTTTCATCCTTGGTGAATTACTGCAACACATTCATTATCTAACGCATGTTTCAATAACAACAGGCATCAACTTTTGCAGGATATATTAGGATTCTCTTTATTATACATTACAATAGGTAAAAATTAGAATACGTCTTACTTATATTCTATGACAATGTTAATTCTGGGTAACAGAACGATGTCAGCAATGTCCATAAAATTTGTTTGCTTATTATGAAAATAGTTTGCCCCTGAGAAAAGCTGCTTTTCAGACAATAAAGTGAAGTAGGAAGCAAGAGAAGAAAAAGACAAATAAACTTGACTGCTGAAAGAAACAGATGATGATGTTTATTATCTATCTTATAACCAGCTTTCTTCATTACTCATAGCATTGGATAGACACAAATCCCTTTAGGAGCAAATTCTAAATGACATGTAAACCAAATACCAGAGAGAATGAATCATTTTTCTCAAATATTCTACAATGACTTGCCGAGTAAAAGTCACATTTCTCCATTTACAAACCCTTGAGCAATAATTTCTATCTTTAATGCCTTATAACAAAGAACACAGTTCTAATGCAATTTCCTAAAAATTAATTTACTATATGCCCGATGATTACTTATTAAGAGCATTTACATAAAAATACTCACACAATGATAAATAGACACCAAATCTCATAAGGAGCTGTTATCTTGGTAGGACCTATTATGTGTTTTTATTCAACATATATTTTTAAATGAGAAAATTTTATGCAAAAGTATTTAGGCCACTTTCTAGTCATGTCTTTTAGAGTTCCTGAATAACATCTCTAAATCTTTCAAAAAAGTTAAGATAATTAAATTGGAAGTTTTCTTTAGATATTCAGTACAAATTTTAGGAACATTAAAACATTAAGTGGTAAGTGTTTATTCAAATGAATGGTTTCTACTTGATGTTTTGGAGGTAGGCAAGCAAAGAGTGACTCAAGGCAACTCCTAGAAATAGAAATTACTTCCTTCTTCTTTGATGTATTGTGTATATTTTTGCTTAGAATTGAAAGTCTTTTCAGTCTAAGGGTTTTGAAACTTTTGCTAATCACCACTTCTATGTGATTTTGTTTCTTAATTTATTTATGACTCAAATATTGGAATTAAAAACATGTTTATGGTCACTTCTTTTATATAGTAAATATCACTCCTCAAAAGCCACACAAAAAATGCAAGAAGTTTCAGCAAATTCTTAATGTGAGCTACCAAAACTAATGTATGTTTTGGAATTGTGCATTAGTACATTTGCATGTGCCTTAATTTGTTTATGTCAGTAGGAAACTTAGCCAACTAGAGATACTTCCATTTATTGGTATATGAATTTTAAAGAGATTGGAAATTAAATTTAACTCTTGTTTATAGCTTATAAAGTATGATTCCCAGAGTTTCTTTTGTTAAAATAATAGAATGCACTACAACAGTATAGATAGATGCATACATACATAATAGATAGGTATAAACATATATATATATATATATAAATAAATTATATACACAGGAGCGTTCTTTAAAAAGTTCATGAAAATGCATATTATGGAAAAACTATGCTTGTATTTCAAAAATGTTTTTGCACTAAAATAAACTCATACTAACGTGTTATAATGTGTCTGAACAGGATCTAGTTTGAAGCACTAAGAAGGAAAATACATTAGTTTGAAAAGAGCCCCTATCAGAGTAACACAAATTCTGCTAAAATTGAAGTATGAACAAATATCAAATTGACGATGAAGCTTGAGTGAAAGAATGGTGAAATCACAGATGCTTCACAAAAAGTTTATAGGGACAATGCCCCAAAGAAATCAGCGGTTTACAAATGGATAACTCCTTTTAAGAAAGAACAAAATGATGTTGGATATGAAGCCCAAAGTGGCAGACCATCCACTTCAATTTGCAAGGCAAAATTTAATCTTGTTTCTGCCCTAACTGAAGAGGACCAACGATTAGCTAAGGAAACAATAGCCAATCCCATAAACATTTCAACTGGTTTAGCATGCACAATTTTGGCTGAAAAATTAAAGCTGAGCAAATTTTCCTCTTGATGGGTTTGAAAACTGTTGCGCTCGGATCAGCTACAGACCAGAGCAGAACTATCAATGGAAATTTTAAACAAGTTGGATCAAGATCCTGAAGCATTACTTCAAAGAATTTTAACAGGAGATAAAACATGGCTTTACCAGTATGATCCTGAAGACAGAGCACAATTTACGCCACAGCTACCAAGAGGTGGAAGTGGTCTAGTCAAAGCAAAAGCAGACTGTTTAAAGGCAAAGGTCATGGCACAAGATTTTTGGGATGCTCAAGTCATTTTGCTTGTTGACCTTCTGGAGGACCAAAGAACAGTAACATTTGCTTATTATGAGAGTGTTTGGAGAAAGTTAGCCATAGCTTTAGGAGGAAAATGCCCAAAAAGCTTCAACATAGAGCCTTTATTCACCGTGAAAATGTTTCTGCTCATTCTTTTCATCAAAGGGCAATTTTGCAAGAGTTTCAATGTGAAATTGTTAGGCATACACCTTACAGTCGTGATTTGGCTCCTTCTGAATTTTTCTGTTTCTTCATTTAAAAAAAAATATTTAAAGCGCTCCCATTTTTCCTCAGTTAACGATGTAAAAATGATTGCATTGACATGGCTAAATTCCCAGGACCCTCAGTTCTTTAGGGATAGACTAAATGGCTGGTGTCATTGCTTACAAAAGTGTCTTGAGGGCCAAGCCCGTGGCGCACTCAGGAGAGTGTGGCGCTGGGAATGCAGCGACGCTCCCGCCGTGGGTTCGGATCCTATATAGGGATGGCTGGTGCACTCACTGGCTGAGTTCGGTGTGGGCGACACAACACCAAGGGTTGCAATCCCCTTACCGGTCACGAAAAAAGACCAAAAAAAAAAAAAAAGTCTTGAATTTGATGGAGGTTATGTTGAGAAATAGTTTATATATTTTATTTTTACCTTTTAATTCCATTTTTCACCAAGGGTTGCAATCCCCTTACCGGTCACGAAAAAAGACCAAAAAAAAAAAAGTCTTGAATTTGATGGAGGTTATGTTGAGAAATAGTTTATATATTTTATTTTTACCTTTTAATTCCATTTTTCCATGAACATTTTGAAGTCACAATTTACTACATTGATTCTGACAAAAAGAAAAATTTTAAATACTTATTAAGTTTATTTTCATCATTTTTGGAGTGAATCTACTTTTTTAGAATTATTTATGTAATTATTTACATTAGTAGATATCATTATTAAATAATATTAACATTTTTAGTATGCAATATGATATAAGTAATACTTATCTATTTTTGTCTATTCTATTCACTGTGATGAAGTCTCTTAATTGCTTTGCTATTTTTTAAATTTTATTTTTAACTTCTTTACATTTTTAATATCTTTCTGTAGAGCACAAACTTTTACAATGTTCTTCATAGTTAGTTTTTTTACTATAAATTATTTAATTCATACCTAAACATATATTTTCTATTTTTTCTTGTTAATAGTTTGTGTAATCATCTTAATCATTATTGTTTTCAGTATCTTTTTTTCTTGATGCTGAGATTGATTTTTTTAAAAATGTTCTTAGATATTCACTTTAAATTATCTTTGTTTCTACTCTGAGTATCTTAGCCCGTTGACTTTGCATTTCTGTTTTGTTCACTTATTTTTAGAGAGCTCATTATTTCTTAATTTTTTAAAATCACACCACAGACATTTATTTTCTCCTGTAGAAAATACCATTAAAAATTAAGATGTTTTATATCATGGGTACAATGTCCACATTTTCTTTTGTCAGAGCATATTTTTAAAGGCCCAATTTTTTATATTTATTTAGTAAATAAATAGAGAAGAGTCCTTGGTATTCTGCTGTTTTTCATACACAGGGTAGATGGATTCTCCTCAGTCCATCTGGCTGTTTGGAAAACTTAATTTAAGTCTTAAGCAGGAGGCATGTTTATTGTTCAAAGCTCATAACAAAATGTTTATTACCTACTAATTATTTATCTACTACGTCTCTACTAAACACAAAGGGATCTTCTGCTGTGTTTACCTGCATATGTAACAGAAAATTTAATATTGGATAGTTTGAAGCAGGTTGACAATTTCTCCTAAAAATACAATCAGTCCGTGAAAGGAAAATGTTTTGTTAAATGGATATTCTCAGATGGATATAAAACGAGAAAATCATATGAGCCTCAGATGACTGCATGAAATGAGTGGTCCAAAACCACTTTCATCCTGTCTGGCTCACTTTTAGGTACAGGGTTTCATCTTCAACTACAATTTTCCCAGAACCTTGGTATTATTCATCTATATTATGAGATTCCTTGGCTGTTGCAACTTCTCTGCTTTCATCAGCATGTTGAAATAGGGTATAATAAAGTTGAATAGAAATACTACTTTTTAAAAATTTTCTTCTTCTATTCAGTGGCATGCTAAAGCTGGTTTACAGGAGCCAATTGTGAAATTTTCAGGAATTCTGCAGGCTAGTTGTAAAACTTTTGGTAATTTGAAATCAGCCATGGTGGGAATATTTACACCACATATATTGGCAAATGCTACTAATCAGAGCCTACACACAAGAGCCAGAATATAATAAGGGCTTTTGCTGTAAGACAAAATTAAATCAAAAAGAAATTACAGACATAACTGAACTATAGCATGAGGGGAAATGAAACAAGCATAAATATACATTCCACACAATTTTAGTAAAAGCTTTATCGACTGTAATGTAACTGTCCAAAGCATAAAACAGAAGTATACTAATTTTTTTCCACAAAAAAAGGGAACATGCTAGAGTCAAATACTGTTATTAAATCTATTTCCAAGTCCAGGAATTCTTTGTGAATTTCTTTTTGTCAAGTATGGATTTAGCTCATTATGTTTAACTCCCTCCAACAAATCCAATATGAGATGACAGAGGGAAAAAGTAAATGCTAGTACATTTGGTAAAAGGCAGAAGGATAAAGCACGTGGAGTTATCTCCAGTGCATAAGATAGATTGATTTCTTTTCAACATAGAAAGCAAGAACTCCTCGCCTTCTCCATGAATTTTTAGTTAATCTTGCTCCCCAGAAAAATGTCCCTTGTCAGATATATTTCATAGTCATATCTGAGGTGTGCATTCACAAAAATTCTCTTTTAGAGGCTGCAATTCATTAGCAACATACTTTCTATTGGTGTGCATTTAAAATCCTGAAGATAATCTTGATTTTTTAATTAAATATAGGCTTAATTACCAGTGTTGGTTTTTGTAACAGTGCCAATTTCAAGCTTCAGTCTATTGCTGATTGATTAGATGGAAGTGAAAGCTATAAGTTGGACGAAAGATTGAAATGTTGTTTATAAGCTTATCAGAACATTTTATTAGACAATATGTGAGCATTTTTTATAATATTTGAGCAGTACCAAATAAGCTATGAATTTTTACCACAAATATCCACAGGAGTTGAGAAAACACAGTTAATGTTTTCATAATAATATGAAAGAATAAATTTGCTTTCTGATTATACTTGTTCAGTAAACTGTGTATAATTCTGTTATGGAATAAATGTGACCCCCCCCAAAAAAAAAATTCTTATGCAATGGTGTTTAAAGATGGGAACTTTGGATGATAATTGGGTATGAATAAGGTCATGAGCATGGAGCACACTTATGGGATTGGTGCTCTTTTAAGGAGATGAAGAGCCCATAGCTCACCACAGTCACTATGTGACAACAAGGAAGAGGGCCCTCACCAGACACTAAATCTGCTGGCACCTTGATCTTGGACTTCCCAACCTCCAGTATTGTGAGAAATACCTGTTTGTTGTTTAAGCCACTCAGGTAGTTTGTTATAGCTACCTGAATGGAATAAAGACTTCTAAATTAATTATCTAAAATACAGAAAGGCTGTACATATGCATATATTTATTATAACATTAGTTATATCCAAATGATAGTACTTAAATACAATTACTAGTTATGGATTTATTAAGTTTTCTAAGTATTCTCATAATTTTTCATTTAAACAGGTAATTATGAAGACCATGTAGCAAATAGAAAATATAGTATAAAAATGTGTAACAAAAAAGCAGAAAACAAGTTGTTAAATATGGTACAGTTGCACCTATATTGTCAGGCCTTAAAAACTAATGCCACCTTAAGTGACATTGTAAGTGGTGCCATTATGGGCCCACAAGGGCGTATTAATGTGGCAGCCTAAGATGGCACCAGGAGGAAGTAGGGTGGGGGTGTCTGCGGGAACCTTGCCATAGCCCTTATTGGCCAAATATGTGCTTCCGTGCACTCGTGAACACTGTGTGGTTGCAATAGCTAGGCATTGAGACAGGATGCATGCCGCTTGACCTTTAATCTGATAAGATTATGTAAAAAACCTCCTTTCCCCATCTGCCTATAAAAGCAAGTGCTTGTGTGTTAATAAACGGAACTGCTCGACAGAACCCCCACCGTCTGAGTGTCCTTTAACCTGGGCTGTTTGGGGCCAGCAGTGTGCTCACCTCTCTTCACAGCTCTCTTACCCCATCTCCTTCCAAAGGGGACAGGAGGGAAAGAGGAATCCGGGCCATTCACTCGCTTGCCAGAAGGAACAAGGCTAGGGCTGTTTGGGTAGGCCAGCGGCAGACCTGACACTATATAAAATATACATATTGACAGGGACATGGACTAGAAGGACATTTGCTACATTGAGAATAGTATCATAGTGTTGTGATTAGATGTCGCTTTTTTCTTTCTTCTAAAATGTACATTACTGTTGTATACTCTATTTTTTAACAAAAGAAATGCTGAAACTCAAACTTTATCTTTGTAAACTACAGCTAAAGTTTAATTTCCAATATTTTTCAAATTAATATACCAGTAAAAGCCGACTATTCCTAGTTTCCAGTGTTCTACTGAAATAACTAAATTATAAGTAGTGAGAAAAATCATGGCCAGTATATGGTTGCCGGTCTAAAATGTTACCTTCTTTCACATTCCCTTGAAAAAAACTTAGTCTCATAGTCACACATCCAATCAAGTACTGCCTGGAAATGTTACAATGTGCCCAGCTACAATCACATTATTATGAAAGAGGAGAGAATGGATTTTAGAAGATGGAAGGCAGTCCCTACTGTGATGATGATTCCCATGTTCAAGTGCTTCATGACTTCAACAGTCTCCAATGTGAAGAGACTACAATGGTTGGGGCAATAGTGTGCTTTTTAGTTACAAATAAGCAAATACCAGTGGTCAATGACTGGATCCCTGATGCTTCAGTGCTAGCTAACACTCCAGAACCCTCATCCAACTTTGTATGGAACCAGTGAGATTGAGTTTACCATGAGTTTAGGAGTATAGTGGGCTTCATTCAGGTTTACATTAACTGAAAGAATAAATATGTTATTTACTGAATTTCTATTAATGTTCTACTCATATTCATAGCCACTTCATAGAGTTTATCGGACAATTTTTAGTTTGCAGAAGTAGTTTTAACTTCAGAAAGTTTTCTTTGCAAATTTCTTACATTTTTAGACATTTGCCTGTTAGCTTACATTTCTAATTTCATGATAGGGTACAACTTTATCCAATAAAACTTATCTTTCACCCTAAATTAATTCCTATATAATCTAACATAACATGATTGAAGCAACATAAGTGATTAAGGCTGAAGAGAACACACATTATTTTTTAACTCCATTGTTAAAAAGTCTAGAGATTAGTTTTCAGCCACCATGCAACAGAGAAAGGAAGGTCAGTGTTAAAACAAAACAAAACAAAACAAAAAACACCTCACTGGAATGAATGAAAAATTTCTCATTTTTACCCATTCTACCACAAAAATGACGCTGGTCTATCTAAACAGTGAGAGATGTTGAGATCATGAAATCTTAGAACATCTTTCACTGTCTAATAAATATATGCCTTCCTTTTTCTTCTGCTTCCCAAGTTAATCTTATTATTCAAATGTGTTACAGTTATTCCCATTTTTGATTCATTCAGTAATAAAGACATTCAGGGTAAATAATTATTCCCAAATATACATCCACAGAAGTAAAATTAAAAAAAAAATTAGAAAGCAACTGATTGTGCTTTATTTTTTATATTTATTATGTTTTTTCTTAACTTTATAAGATTGCACACTCACTGTAAAAAATGTGGAAATTTTACCAAAATCTAATAAGGTGGAAAAAAAATCAGCACTCTTAAGTCGATTACCAAGAGGTAGGCACTGTAAACATTTAACGTAGTTTTTTCTTGTATTTAGTCTATGCATACAGGTATATATATTTCATTTAATATAATAATCGTACAATAGTAACAATTGAGTTTTATTTAATATTATAGTGTGCACTTTATTATTAATATTTTAAATAGTATTTTCAATGCCTGCACAAAATTACACTGCAAGACATTTCCCAAAATTACTTAATCCCTTAAAGAGTCAGTAGATTATAAGGAATACGGGCTTTATGTGTTTTACATCTTGGCTCTGCCGCTTCCATACTACATCAGACAATATAATTACAATTTCCAGTGGTACAGGAATCACAATAACATTTGGTACCTTCCTTATAGGGGTTTGTGACATTTCTTTTTTTTTAATTTTTATTTTGTCAATATACAATGTATATGATTATTATGGCCCTTCNTTCCCAAAATTACTTAATCCCTTAAAGAGTCAGTAGATTATAAGGAATACGGGCTTTATGTGTTTTACATCTTGGCTCTGCCGCTTCCATACTACATCAGACAATATAATTACAATTTCCAGTGGTACAGGAATCACAATAACATTTGGTACCTTCCTTATAGGGGTTTGTGACATTTCTTTTTTTTTAATTTTTATTTTGTCAATATACAATGTATATGATTATTATGGCCCTTCACCGACACCTCCCGCCCTCCTCCCAGTCTCCCCTCCCCCCAAGAATGTCCTTTCCGTTTGCTTGTTGTAACAACTTCAAAAAAAAGTATAGTAGTTATATCTTCTTCCCCCCCCCCCCGTTTTTTTTTTTTTTGTGTGTGTGTGTGTGTGTTTGTGGGTAAATTAATTTGTTTATTTTTTTT
>NW_007737265.1:41242-55011 GCF_000696425.1 Galeopterus variegatus | reverse complement strand
CGTTGCCGGACACGAAAAAAGACAAAAAAAAAAAAAATGCTAAGAAGTCTATAAAACGACTACTGGCACTAGCAAGTGAGTTTATCAAGGTTGCAGGATACAAGGATAAAGAAATCAATTGCATTTTTACATAGGAGGGTTCTTCACAAAGTTTATGAGAAGTTTCGTATTATCTTTTAATTCCATTTTTCCGTGAGCTTTTTGAAGTACCCTCATGCTAGCAAACAATTAGAAGATGAAAATTAAAAAATTTGTTACCATAGCACTAAAATCAATAGAAAGAATGAATTTAACAAAAAAGCACGATTCGTCCTCATTGAAAACCATGAAACACTGATGAGAGGCAACCTAAGTAAAAGGAAAATAGACCCTGCATTTGTATCAGAAGACTCCAGCATCATCAAGAGGCCAATTCTCTCCAAATTGATCTATAGATTTAGTGCAGGTCAAGTGAAATTCCAGAAGCCATTTTTGAGACACTGGCACCAGCCACGACGTGAACCATCGTCTGTGAAACCCAGCCCGTGCACTCTGATTTCAGTCGAAGTCCCTGCCACTGCACGCCACAGCCACCAAGTTCCAACCCAGCATTCCGAGAGAAACACGGACTTAGAAAGGGCTTGGGACCAGGCAATACCCGCTTCATTTCCATGTGCTGGCGTCACCAGGAAGGCCCTTCGCCATGTTTCCTCACTAGCAGGTTTTTTCAAACAGTCCCCATTTCTGTGCTAACTTTCTTTGGTTGTTGCTGACAAAATGCTAGCCAGAGACACCATGGAAATTGATGCGTCTCGTTTCACTTTGCTTTTTTCCTAAGCCAATGACTGTCACTAGTGCATTCCATAGCTTTTGGATTTCTTCAGCTGTTCTCAAGCTGCACCCTGGGGAACCGAGCAGGTGGACTTCAGACCACTGGGAGCGGCTGTCTCTGCAGACGTGTGCGTGGGGCCGAGTGAGACCCCATCTGGAGGAGAGGGCAGCTGTGGGCAGGGGAGTCTGGCCACCGGGGACATCCTAGCTCTGGATCCTGAGGATCCTGGACTTGAGGCAGCCTCTGCCACTTCCCAGCCCTATAACCATGAGGCAGCAATTCCCCTAATCTCTGCCTCAGTTTCCTGAGCACCCATCCCATGTGGCGAGGAAGGAGAAAATTACCCCTGCGAAGAGTGTCGTTCAGGAACGGGCACAAGTTCTTTGTTCAGCAAGTGGCAGCTTGCTCAGGAGCTGTGTATGTCCCGTGATGGCTTCTGGCTACCGGCATGGAATTCAGAAGCAGGTCTCCAGCCCTGGGAGGGGACAACAAGATGAAAGCTGAGCCTAATCATCGCCAGGCACCGTACTGTATGGGAAAGAGTGCGGGAAACCGACAGGACTGCTCTTTGCCACCACCTGGGGCAGGGACTCAGCGCTTCTGAGACTCGGCTTCCTCACTCGAAGGAGGTAGAAGTGGCGTAGCTTAAACGTAGATGGAGTGAGATTACAGTCTGTGCACACGCACACATGAAAGCACGCACACAGTCCCCAGACCCGGATTAGGGTTAGTAGACACAAGTTTCCTTTTCTCTCCTTCTAGCACGAGGACACTCGGTGCTATGGTTTGAATGTGTCCCCCCAGAATTCATGTGCTGGAACTTAATTGCCATTGGAACAATATTAAGAGGTGGGGCTTTTAAGAGGTGATTAGCCAGGAGGGCTCTGCCTTTGTGAAGGTATTAAGCTGTTATCACGGGAGTGGGTTGGTTGTCATGAGAGTGGGTTAGTTATCGTGGGAGTGGGTGGGTTATCATGGGACTGGGTTAGTTATCGTGGGAGTGGGTTGGTTGTTGTGGAAGTGGGCTCCTGATGAAAGTGCACATTTGGCCCGATTTCCTCTCTCTGTCTCCCCTGCTCACTTGCCCTCCCACCATGGGATAACACAGCATGGAGACCCTCACGAGATGCTGCTGGCACCACACTCTCGGACTTCTCAACCTCCAGAACCATAAGCCAATAAACTTCTTTTCTTTATAAACCACCTAGTCTATGGTATTCTGTTATAGCAACAGAAAGCAGACTGAGACACTTGGGTACCGGGCAGGCTACCAGAGTGGGAATCTCACCACCAGAACCTGCCAGGCCTTCTGGTTGAGGACCTGGGGTGGGCCCTCCAACAAGAAGTGGGGGGCACTGGGTTGGGATCCAGTCTCACTATGGCAACTTGACAGTGTGCCCTGGTCCAGGATTGAGCAGCAAGGGTCTCCCATTGGGGTCCACACTGGTTCTGAATAGCAGGAGACCAGGCCATTGCCTGGGACCCAGGGTCCCCCTCCCAGCCTGCTGGACACCAGGCCAACCCAGGGGAGCCCAACAAGAATGTCCAAGTGACATCAGCCTCAATTGTTTGCAGGGCTGCTTCCTGTGCCGTGACTTGCCCCACAACCCTGGACTTGGGGCTGGGCTCTGCGGAGGCCATCCTTTGCCCTTCAGTTCCCATCTCCACATCCTGCTTCTCCTCCCAGCCACATCACCCGGCTCTGTAGGGCACCTTGTGCCCATGGGCATCCTTGCTAGGGAAGCCCATGTGGTCCTGTGGGTGCTGATCAGTGGTCCACCTCCACCTGTGGCTGTGCCCTGGGCTGCGGGCGGCCCTGTCCAGCCTCCTACTTGGCATCTCTCCTAGAGTCTCCTCCAGGGCTCTCACACCTACGATGCCCCGCACTGACTCTTGACCTTTCTCCCCTTAACCCGCTTCTGTCTCTGACTTTCTTCATGCCCTGTTACCCACCTAGAGCCGCAAACCAAATGTATCTAGACCAGCCTTGATTCCCTCTCCCTTCAGCTCCCACCCAGCCAGCAGCACATCCTGTCCTGCTCTGTCTCTAAACAAGACACTCCATGCTGTTCAATTTCTCCATGGGCTCCGCCACCCCTAAGCCAAGCCATGCCATCCCTCATGTGACCCCTGCCAGCAGCCCCAGGACAACAGCCTGCCCTCCCGTGGTCCCATTGTGATGCCCCCCAGTCCATCCTCCACAGAGAGGCAGAGACAGAGTTTCCAAAATGCAGTCAGACCTTGTCACTTCCCTACTTAAAACCCCAGCGGCTGCCTTTTCATGAGGACAGAATCTAAAGCTCTTTCTGCAGCTGGTGAGGCCCTGCCAGCTCTGCCCACTTTTCCCCAAAAGTCACCAATCTAGTCCCAACTTCCCAAGACCTCTTCATGGGATGCTCTCTCCTGCTTTGCGGGTCACCTTCCCCAAATGTCCCTCCCAGCGTGACTCTCAGTCCCAGCGTCCTATTTATTAGCTTCTCAGCACTTAACCACAGTCGATATTTACCCAGTTCTTTTATTTGCTTGCTTGTTTATTTTCTGTCTGTCCCTGCACTAGTGTGAAAATCAGCCTTCCAAAAGATATCCACGTTCTCATCCCTGGACCTGGACCTCATATGGAAAAAGCGTCTTCACAGATGAGACCAAGTTAAGGATCTTGAGAGCAACCTGGCTTATCCACATGGGCCCTAAACGCCGTTGCAAGCATCCATATAAGAGGAGCAGAGGGAGATTTGACACACGCAGAAGGAAAGGTGACCCAAAGATGGGGCACAGAGAGCTTGAAGATGCGGCCTTGAAGGCTGAGGGATGCGGGCACGCGCTGGGGAACACCTGCAGTCACCAGAAGCTGGGGAGGCAGGAAGTATGCTCCCCTGGAACCGCGGAGGGAGCAGGGCCCTGCGACACCTTGATCTTGGACTCCTGGCCTCCAGTGCTCGGAGAGAATAAATCCCGGTTGTTTAAAACCTCCCGGTTTGTGGATCTTGTTACCGGGGCCGCAGGACACTAATGCGATCCCACAGGGCATGGACCTTTTTGCTTTACCTTGCCTTCAGGGAGCTCTAGCAGGGGAGAGAGAGAGACAGAAAACAAACAAGTAAATACATATCACATCAGATGGTAAGAAGAGCTGAGAAGAAAAATAAAGCAGAGTCAAGGGCCAGAGAAAGAGGGGCTGGGCAGAGGTGCCCTCCGCACAGGGTCTGGGAAGGCCCCTGGCAAGATGACATGTGAGCTGAGGCCTGAGTGAAGCCAGGGCGGGAGCCACACAGCGTCTGGGACAAGAGGTTCCCAGCTGGAGCAGCAGATAAGTAGGGTGCAGGGTAAGGGAGGCAGCAGGCAGACCATGAGATGTGATGGAGCAGGTGACCATGGTGGGGACAGGTGCTGGATGATTTGGAAGACTGGCCCAATAGGTTGACTGGTGGATTGGATGTGAGGCTTGAGAGAAACCAGGGAGCCAGGCATGACTCCTGGAATTTTGGCCTGAGCACAGGGAGGGCAGCGTTGCTGTGCACCAGAAGGGGAGGAAAGGGGCAGGAGCTGGCTGGGGTTGGGGTGGGTGTACACAGCTGCACTGCGGACATGCTGGGTACGGATTATCAGACAGTGTATTCGACCGTTCCTGTCGCTTATAACAGAAATACCAGAAACTGGGTACTTTGTAAAGGAACAATATTCACTGCTTACAGTTTCAGAGGCTGGGAAGTCCAAAGTCCAGGGAGCACATCTGGTGAGGGCCTCGGGAGTGGTGACTCTCCCCAGAGATGCAGGGTGTCACACAGTGGCTGGCTTGAGCAGAGAGAGAAAGAGCTTCTCACTTCTTCTCCTTTTAAAGCTCTCAGAACCACACCCATGACCACCTTTAAACCATTAATGGATTAATCTGTTCACTACTGCACGGTCCTACAATCCGATCACCTCTTCAAGGCCCCACCTTTCAACTACTATAATAGGATTTCCCACCCTCTTAACATTGTCACGGTGGCGGCTAAGTTTCTAATACATCAAACTTTGGGGGACACAATTCCACCCCTGGCAGAGAGCAAGGGGAGCTGTCAGGCTGGAGGTTAGGTCTGGGCCTGGAGTTCACGGAAGAGGCTGTGCCAGCCAAGATGTGAACGGGCAGCTAATGACGTGGACTGAGTGAGGGAGCGCCTGGCAGAGGGACACGAGGGAGGACTGAGCCCAGCATCACCCCAGCTTTAGAGGGCAGGAGATGGTGAGGCCCAGCAAGGAGCTCAAGAAGGAGCTGTGGGCAGGGCTGAGGGCACGCCGAGGGTGTGGCGTGCAAGGTCCAGACGGAGTGAGAGCTCCAGGGAGGCGCCCATTGCAGCAGACGCTGCAGATCTGCTCAAGTAAGAGAAAGTCATCACATGTTTTGACTATTGGGTTTGGCAATGTGGATGTCACCAGTGAGCTTGGCCAGGGCAATTGAGGGGCAGCTCTTGAGAGACTGGGAAGTGAGGATGTGGACACAGTGGTGAAGACACTGATCTCTGCAAAGGGAGCTAGGGGTGGTCAGGGCTGCAGGGTGTGAAGGGAAAGAGGTTTGCTTTGTGGGCTGGGGGGAAGGGTCATGCAGAGGAGGAAGAGCAGGTGTGGGGTGCTAAGCAGGGAGGGGGGCTCCAGGGCCCATGGGGATGATGGTCCTACACTGGGCAGAGAGGACTTGCCATCGAGCAATGGGGCAAGACCATGATCTTGTGACAGGACCCAAGCTGTGGGAGCTTGGCCTTCCCAGGGCAGGAAAAATCACACTGCCTGCAGGGGTTGAGGTGTGAGGAGGAGTTGGGGAGAATGTGTGCGGGCACATCTAGGAGAGTGGGGCTGGAGCAGGGGAAGCAGGATCTCTGGGAGCACCAGAGCACCCTGGAGCTGGGAGGTGCCCGATTCCAAGTGGGACCAGCCTACACGGTGGTGTGATGTCTCCAGCCCTGCTCAGCTGGCTGGGAGCAGGGGAGGGTAGACAGGGAGTTGGGTTTACTGCAGTTGGGTGTAGCAAGGAGGGACTCCAAGGCCGCTTCATGGAATCCCTGCTGGAGACAGGAAATGAGGCGGTGGAGGGAGAGGGAAGAGGGGTGGGACCTTGGGGAGTGAGCGTCTCGGGGCTGCCGGCTCTGGGCGAGCATCTGCAAAAGCACCAGCAACTCCCGTGAGCAGCACGTGCTCCGAGGATTAGTGAGAACACCCATACACNCCGTTCCTGTCGCTTATAACAGAAATACCAGAAACTGGGTACTTTGTAAAGGAACAATATTTACTGCTTACAGTTTCAGAGGCTGGGAAGTCCAAAGTCCAGGAACACATCTGGTGAGGGCCTCGGTAGTGGTGACTCTCCCCAGAGATGCAGGGTGTCACACAGTGGCTGGCTTGAGCAGAGAGAGAAAGAGCTCCTCACTTCTTCTCCTTTTAAAGCTCTCAGAACCACACCCATGACCACCTTTAAACCATTAATGGATTAATCCATTCACTACTGCACGGTCCTACAATCCGATCACCTCTTCAAGGCCCCACCTTTCAACTACTATAATAGGATTTCCCACCCTCTTAACATTGTCACGGTGGCGGCTAAGTTTCTAATACATCAAACTTTGGGGGACACAATTCCACCCCTGGCAGAGAGCAAGGGGAGCTGTCAGGCTGGAGGTTAGGTCTGGGCCTGGAGTTCACGGAAGAGGCTGTGCCAGCCAAGATGTGAACGGGCAGCTAATGACGTGGACTGAGTGAGGGAGCGCCTGGCAGAGGGACACGAGGGAGGACTGAGCCCAGCATCACCCCAGCTTTAGAGGGCAGGAGATGGTGAGGCCCAGCAAGGAGCTCAAGAAGGAGCTGTGGGCAGGGCTGAGGGCACGCCGAGGGTGTGGCGTGCAAACTGAGCCCAGCATCACCCCAGCTTTAGAGGGCAGGAGATGGTGAGGCCCAGCAAGGAGCTCGAGAAGGAGCTGTGGGCAGGGCTGAGGGCACGCCGAGGGTGTGGCGTGCAGGGTCCAGACGGAGTGAGAGCTCCAGGGAGGCGCCCATTGCAGCAGACGCTGCAGATCTGCTCAAGTAAGAGAAAGTCATCACATGTTTTGACTATTGGGTTTGGCAATGTGGATGTCACCAGTGAGCTTGGCCAGGGCAATTGAGGGGCAGCTCTTGAGAGACTGGGAAGTGAGGATGTGGACACAGTGGTGAAGACACTGATCTCTGCAAAGGGAGCTAGGGGTGGTCAGGGCTGCAGGGTGTGAAGGGAAAGAGGTTTGCTTTGTGGGCTGGGGGGAAGGGTCATGCAGAGGAGGAAGAGCAGGTGTGGGGTGCTAAGCAGGGAGGGGGGCTCCAGGGCCCATGGGGATGATGGTCCTACACTGGGCAGAGAGGACTTGCCATCGAGCAATGGGGCAAGACCATGATCTTGTGACAGGACCCAAGCTGTGGGAGCTTGGCCTTCCCAGGGCAGGAAAAATCACACTGCCTGCAGGGGTTGAGGTGTGGGGAGGAGTTGGGGAGAATGTGTGCGGGCACATCTAGGAGAGTGGGGCTGGAGCAGGGGAAGCAGGATCTCTGGGAGCACCAGAGCACCCTGGAGCTGGGAGGTGCCCGATTCCAAGTGGGACCAGCCTACACGGTGGTGTGATGTCTCCAGCCCTGCTCAGCTGGCTGGGAGCAGGGGAGGGTAGACAGGGAGTTGGGTTTACTGCAGTTGGGTGTAGCAAGGAGGGACTCCAAGGCCGCTTCATGGAATCCCTGCTGGAGACAGGAAATGAGGCGGTGGAGGGAGAGGGAAGAGGGGTGGGACCTTGGGGAGTGAGCGTCTCGGGGCTGCCGGCTCTGGGCGAGCATCTGCAAAAGCACCAGCAACTCCCGTGAGCAGCACGTGCTCCGAGGATTAGTGAGAACACCCATACACCCATAGCGCACGCCCGGCCTGCCGTACGGCCAAGGATTCCAAATGGTCCAGGTGGTTCCAGGGCTGTGGGGTCTCACACGTGCCCGGGAGTGAAGCACCCACCCTTTCCTTCCTCGATGGCTTCCAAATGGAAGAAGCGGGCCATGTGCAGAAGTCCACAGGGCTGATGGGGAGAGGCAGCCCGAGTCCTTAGCGGGAGCCCATTGTTATCACCCAGGGCCCCGGTGTCCCCAGGAGGAGGCTGCCTGTCTCTGTCCCACCCGGCCGGAGAGCAGCACTTGGTAAATAGTAGGTTCTTAATAACCACCTGTCATTTGAGATCCAGTTTAACAAGGACAGGGGGAGGACAGAGGCCCCACCGGGGAGGCTGTGTGGGGTGCTCAGCTCAGCAGGACCCGGAGGGGGTGAAGCCAGCATCCCGAAGGCTCAGAGCACAGGCGCCGCACCACTGGCCTGGGCTTCAGGCCCCATTTACTAGGAAATTCAAAGACAGAAGGGAGAGTTTGTGCTGTTGCCTTGACGACGCTCTGTCACATCTTAAGGAGGCTCAGAGGTAGAAGGAGGCTTGTCTTGCAGGAAGCATATCGACTGGCCGGTGTCCTGAGGCGCCGCAGCAGGAAGGCGGCTGCTTCTGCAGATGCTGGCTGAACCCGGCGCCACCAGGAAGACAGCAGGAGGGGCGGGCTGTGTGCCTGAGACCTGCCGTGCCCGCCAAGAGCATGGAATGCCCGATGGCTCCGTGCCCACTGGCCCTCCGCCCAAGACAGCTCGGGGCCTCAGGGCTGGCATGGAAAAGGCCGGTGGCTGTCCCAGACTGGCCGGAGCCCGTGGACCTGGGCCCTGCACCTGCCTCTACGTGGAGCCACTGCTCTAAGTCGCTTCATGGTTTTCCAGATGGGAAAGAGGCGGGATGTGAGGTGGGCGATGTTGCAGATGGGGCCCCTGACCCCGGACCTCAGCCACCCCGGGGGGTGGATCCAATGAGGAACTTGCGAGAAGCCAGCTGGTGGGATGGGAGTGGACACCGGGTCCCCCTAAATCTGCAACTAGGGCCAAACAGTGAGGGGTTTGTGTATCATAAACTCTGACAATGTAGAAATCACATAAGCAGTTCACGTGCAGGGAAGGGCCAGAGGAGGCCAGAGGAGAGGAGCTGAAAATCGCCCGGCCTTTCAGAAAAGAAGCGGCCAATGTGGTCAGACACAGGCACATGGGACAGAGGCCAACTCCAGACAGTTAACAGCCTGCAGGGCTCTCCCTTCCCAGTCTTCGAGGCCCTCCAGGAGGTAATGGCTCATGTGCTGGAGGGAGACGAGCTCGAAGTCAGCACCTTCTTCAGTTTTACTTTGGTGTCCAACCTTCTTCAAATTCAAGGGCAGCCCCCTATTTCTGAGTTGCAGAGCATGTGTGGGATGGTCCCATTCTGTTATATCGTGGTGGCTCTGCCATCCTGTTTGTCTCCAGCCACTGCTGCCAGCCAGGGCGATTCTGGCATTTTCTCCACCACAGCTCCCTTGCTGCACTCAGCCGGGTGCCGGGGGCTGCCACCATCTGCCCTGTTGCATGGAGGCAATTGGGGACAGAGAGGCTGACTTGCCAGGGGTCACAGCTGCTCCTGAGGGGCAGGGTCTGGTTGGAACCCAAGCCATGTGGTTTCAGAGGCCACTCTCTCACACCTGTACATGTTACTTGATCTGACCACATGCACGGAGCAATGTCTGCATCGTGACCACCAGTGGTCATTCTGGGCAGTGGGCATTTGTTGTCGTGGTGACGTTCTTCTTTGTATTTTATTTTTTTAAAGCAACACAATAAAGAGTCTATTTTTAAAAAAATAACTTTATTAAGGTAGAATTCCCATACAATGCAATTCACCCATTTAATGTATACAATTCTATGGTTTTGGGTATATTACATTATATTTTTTAACTGTGGTAAAATATATATGGAAAACGTAAAATTTACCATTTTAACTATTTTTAAGTGTACGATTCAGTGGCATTAATTACATTCACCATACTCTGCAACCATCACACCATCCAAAACTTTTTCGTCACTCCAAACATAAACTTTTACCCACTAGCAATCGCTCCCCGCTCTGCCTCCCTCAGCCCCTGCCAGCCTCTACCCCACTCTCTGTCTGTGAATGTCACTATTCTAGAGACTTCGGGTAAGTGCAATCCTACAGCATTTGTCCTTTTGTGAGTGGCTTAGTTCACTTAGCGTAATGTCTTCCAGGTTCATCCACGCTGTAGCAGGTGTCAGAATTTTCTTTCTTTTCATGGCTGAGTGATGCTTCCTTGTATGACTAGACCACATTTATCCATTTATCTATCAATGGATCAATGGGTTAAGCCACTTTTTGGCTATTGTGAACAATGCTGCTATGAACACGGGTGTACAAATATCTGTTCCAGTTCCAGCTTTCAATGCCCTTGGGATATACCCAGAAGTGGAATTTCTGGGTCATATGGTTGTATAATTTTAAAAATAAAAACAATTCTGAATACCCAGAAGTGGAATTTCTGGGTCATATGGTTGTATAATTTTAAAAATAAAAACAATTCTTGCTAAAATTGGATCTTAGATCTCAGTCCCCCTGAGGAAATCAATGCAGTTTTCCTCCCCATAGAAACAAAACCCCAAAGACCAGGCTTCACAGCCCAGACCCGTGGCCCGGGTTGTGCCTCTTCCTGAGCCTGCTTCCTCTCGTGTCCGCGGCGGGCACTGACTGCCACGCAGAGGACCCTGGGCTGAGCGCCTGGTGTGCTGAAGGTGCTCAGTGCGCTCTCGGAACCTTCCTTAGTGCTCTTATGATTTTATAAGATATTTTTACCTATGCCAGTATTTGATCTTCTCAGCAGTCCGTGAGGCACGCATCATTCATTCCCATTCCACAGAGGTGGAAACTGAGGCTAAGAGAGCCACTACCCTTAAGAGTCAGGACAAGACGCCAGCCCCTCATACTCCAATGGAGTGTCCTGTCCAGCCTCTGCTGTCCCCCTCAGCGATCATGTCAAGGCCAAGGGGCCAAGGGGCTTACAAGCAGTTTTCTTTCATTAGACGAAAATGACAGTACTCGGGTTAAATTAAAAAAGGAGGGGGCAGAGAGAAAAAGAACTCCCCACAGCTCCACCCCGTGTTTTCTCCCGGTGCTGTCTCATCTCAGAATCTCAGGGCCACCCCGCCTGCTGGTGTGCCACCGGAACTCACTCTGCTTAAACACCTCCAGGGTGAGAAGCCCGCTCCCCACCAAAAAGCCAGCATGTCCTTGCTTGCCCTGGTTGGAGCTCTGCCCTCTGGGGCTCAGAGGACTCAGAGAGCGAATGCGCCCCCCATATTCTCTTCTCATGGTGCCCCTTCACGAGTGCCCAGAGGATGACTCCCCAGGTGCCAGGCAGCACAGTGGCAGGGCAGGAGTCGGCATCTAGTCCTTGCTCTGCAGCTCCCTGGGTGACCCAGGTAATTCTGCCCTCCCCACAAGATGTTTCCATCCGTGACATAGGGGCTGGACCACAGCATGCTCACAGATCTGCCTTCGTGGCGAGTGGGTCTGGAGCCTCCCACTGTTAGGTATTTGCAGAGTTCATTTTCTAGTGACTAAAGACTAAACGATGGGAGACAGATAAGAGAGAGGCTTCTAAATACCTACTACAATCTTATCTTCTCAGAAAACAAGGATACTTGGGGACTCCTCCCCTAAAATAATTTGAATGGAACATGTGGCCCCCAGGCCAAAGCTTCTTGGTGTCTTGCTTTGAGCACATGCAAAGGGAGGGTAGACAGTGAGGGGACCATAGAGGGAGGGAAGAGGAAGGCGCATCTCCATCTCTGCTGGAGGGTGGTCTCCAGGGCCAGGGGTACGGAGACACGTCAGGACCAGGGGTTCTGGAAGCCCTCGTGGAAAAATGCCTCTGCTAGCCTCCTGGATCAGGCAAGGCATCGGGGGCAGACAGAGCTGTGTCTGTCACAACCCAATGCATCGTGGAGAGACCCTTACAGGCGTGTGAACACCCACCCCCACGAGGACACACACACACCATGAATACCGCTGCCCTTGGAGGCACCCTACAGAGATGGGGGGGATTACGCGGTGACACCTGGAAGTGCGGGCAGCGAGTGTGGGCTGGGGGCATTGTTGGCTTAATGTGGAGGACTTGGGGGACCCTGGCCACATGCACGGCATGCGGTGTGAGTGACAAGCCATGGTGTGCTGTGCAGGGACCACTGGGCATTTCAAGCGGGCTTGTCATCCCTGGAACAATGTATCCACAGAGAGTGTGTCTCTGGTTGGTATTCTCCATTTTAAAAATGCATCTCAGAGCTGGCAGGTCTGGGAGGAGAAGGACTGTCTGTGAGCGCTGAGCTGGAGGGTGGCTTTGGCACCGGGGTGCTGGGAAGAGCCTGCCAGCTTCGGGAGCCCGGCTGCTTGGGAGTGACATTAAAATGCCCTTTTGATGGTGCCACTGTGCCACAGTCTGAGCTGAGAGACTCTGGCCCTTTAGAGTTGCAAGTCCAGGAAACAGATGGGCAGCCAGCACCCTGGCCCCGCCGCAGCTGCCCTGGCCCTCCCTGCTCCCCCCCACCATCAGAATAAAAGAGGAAACAAAGGCAAGAAGGGAGAGTGAGAGAGTGAGAGGAAGACCACAGGAGAGAAGACTCTGGAACGAGCTTCCCTTGTTTTGCCTGGAAGCCCTTGCAGGCTGAGCCTAGGGAGTGCAGTCCAACCCCGACCCAACAGTGGGGTTTTGTCATCTCATTTACCCTCAAAGTCCCCTGCCCTGGGGTGGCCCAGACCTCAGCCAGTCCACCAGAGAGGTTCTGCATGGCCTCCAGGAGAGAAGTGTTCTTGGCCCTGGGGAAGGCCTAGTGGGGGGGTGGCAGCTGTGCACTGTGGAAGGACAGATACATGAATGCACGTGTGTGCGCACGCACACACACACACACACACACACGTGAGCACACGTGCAGAAAAGAGCCAAGCAGGTTCTGATCAGCAGCAAGCTGCCCTGCAGGTCTATGCCTGTGCCTTACTGAGACATCTTGGCAAAGAGATGGCTGGTCCCAGGTGTCCCTGGAAGTGGCTACCTCAAGGGCCCTCTGGGCCTTAATGGCTTTCTTACTTCCAGGCACCCCTGAGCCTCCATTCCCAGACCGTAAGTTCTCCTGCTCCTGTCTTTTTAAAGAGCCCCTGCTCTGGGGAGAAACTTTTGGTTCAACTTCAATTAGAAGCTTTGTCTTGGTGAGAGTGTTTGCCCATCTACACTAATGGTGCTGGCCGTGGAACCAGAGGCCAGCGGGCTGCCTTCAGAACCCTGGTCAGCTCCCCAGGCCCGCAGCCTCCCCTGGGTCACGAAGGGGAGGGATGTTGTTTTCTTTGTCTTGTCTGCCTGGGAGGCTCCGGTCTCTGAGGCTGAGCCTCTGGATCTCTCAGGGGAATGTGTCCCTCGGCTCAGCCAGAAGGCACCTCCCACCCTCGTGCTATGGCCTTACCCTCCCTGGGCCGGCCTCTGAAGTCCCGCATTTGGAATCACGCATTGGAGGCCTATCATTCTTAATTGTGATGGGATTTTAGAACAAAGCCTCACTAGCTAAAATCACTCCAACCATCTTGAGGCTATGAAGGAGTCAGAGAGTGGCTGGCTCGGTGGCCAGCTCCTGAGATCCTGGCTACCCTGGTCCTGCCTGCGTGTGCCCCATTAGAGTTGGCCCAGGTGACTCACCTTTAGCAGTGACCTCTAAGGTAGAATCTGGGACTGGGTGTGGGTGTGGCCTGGGCTGGGCTGCTTTGAATCTGAGACATGCTTGAGGACATCCATATCCAGAAATCTTGCTTTCTTGATCCCAAAGTGATTCGGGTGCCTCAAGCAATGCTACCGACATTTGTGAATGAGTGGAACACCTGCGGGCTTCAGGAAAGGGTGATTGGGCTGCCTGGTATCTGTCTCCCACTCCCACTTTAGGTAAATTGCTCCCCACAACCACACCCTTGCTTTTAGGTCCTTTCAAGGGACGTGAACACAAGACTCCCAGGCCACTGTGTTGACGGATTCGCATCCGTCCAAG
>NW_007737265.1:39569-40681 GCF_000696425.1 Galeopterus variegatus | reverse complement strand
TCAAGGGACGTGAACACAAGACTCCCAGGCCACTGTGTTGACGGATTCGCATCCGTCCAAGTAGGAACAAGTCAGAAACGTATGGATTTTACCTGCACTTCATAGATACTGCTGGAAGGATCCAGGCAGACAGGCAGGGGGAGCAGAGCACATGGCTGGGCCATCTGTTCTTCCAACAGCTCGCTTGTGATGAGCCGTTCAATCAAACGCCAACTATTGACTGATGGCCTAAGACGCACAAGGCTGTGGACGCAGATGAACTTGTCCTCAGACAGAAAGACTTTCACATGGTCTTCTGTGATTTTCAATATAAGGCGGGCATCTGGTGCTCCTCCAGCAGTAGGATAAGGTGGCATCATGAGGGGCTTCCCAGCAGGAGTGCGGAAGAAGATCTCTTGGTCCTGGGGGAGGCGGGGCAGGGCTGGGGCTCCCCAAGCTCCAGGCCCACCCCCAGCCTACTTCAGCCTTCCATTCAGATGGAAGCGTGTCCCCTGTATATGATGGTGTGAAAGGGGCTGGGAAGCTCTGTGGCAATGACCTTGAAGCCAGGTGTCCTTACTCTTACCCAATTCCCACCAGGCACTGGCTGGGTAACCTTGAGAATGGCTCTTAATCTCTCTGAGCCTGAATTTTCACTTTTTTAAAGCAAGGGGGATTAAACCGGATGACCCTCCAGGATACCTCCCTACGACAAACCCCGATCCTACTCTTTCCTTCTCTCACTCATCCTCTCCTTTAACAAGACTTTCTTGGATACCAGCTGGTTGGCTTTAACTCCATCAAATCTGGGTTTACAAAGTTGAGTGAGTCCAAACCTTGTCATCTGGCATCGAGGGCTGGTCCCAGGCTCTGCCGTGGTCCTTTGTCTACATGGCACCAAGTGCTCCGGGACCTGAGTGGAGGCGTGAGTTCTGTCTCGGGAGCTGGAGAGAGCTCTGGGGAAGGGGTGACAGTGGAGCTGGGGAGGTGACTCGTGAGCCCAGGGCAGGACAATGGGGAAAGAAGAGGCAGAAAGGGGCACTGCAGACGGAGGCTGCCGAAGCCATGACTCTTGTACCCACTGCTCAGTCAATGCGTGTGGAGGGTGTTTGATTTATTTTCAGACTGAAGTC
>NW_007737265.1:37284-38754 GCF_000696425.1 Galeopterus variegatus | reverse complement strand
TAAAGCATCCTCGAGTGCCAACTGTTACTGTGGTTGCTGTTCGCCTGCAGGCTTTATTGAGTGCCTACTGTATGCTTGGTCCTGGAGATTGGTGAGCTGTTTGCTGGTCTAGGTGCCTGTGTGCAGATGTGGACACGCCCTGGACTCCACTTGGGAGGCGTGGGTTGGTGCCATGAGTGGACAGGGCAGGTGGGAGAGGCAAGAAGAGGTGACTTGGCTCCCAGAACCCCAGCGAGGCCCATCACTCCCAGTCTGTCCTCTCGTTCAGCTTGTCCTAGAGTAGAAGACCTCAACCCACGCCCCTGAGCAGATGGAATGAGGTCCCACCGCCGTCCTGTCCATCTGCCCGGCACCCCCATCCCCAGTTTCTGGCCTGCATCTGCCTTGGACATGCTGAGGGACAGAGCATCTGTAGAATGGGGTGACGGGGGCAGAGGTCAGGCAAAAGTGGGGTCTTTTTCTAAACCACTCATTTCAGAAGGCACGGGATTTATTCAGCTTGCACTGAAGTTGGCCACTGCCTCGGGGGCTGGCGATGCCTCTGGACACACCGATGCTGGTGCGTGGGAGAGGAGCACTCCTATTCCCTGAGCCCGCCTCCCTGGGTAGGGGGCTCCCAGACACCGGGGAGCACTGAGCTGTAATCCTCCACATGAGGCAGCTGCTTCATGCCCAGAGCAATTTCCTTCTCATTCCACTGACTTCAAGTTTCCCCAATCAAAAGCAAGGTAATTTTCTGCCTTGGGTTGTATTTATTACTAAAATTATCAGGCCCTGTAATCAGTATTAACATCACCTTGTAAAGTAATACAAAACTAATTACTAGATAAACCAAATGAGATACATGGCAAGCGCGAGCCTGGCTGCCGGGAAGAGGAGCCGACTTTCAGCTCTGAAAGATGCGCTGTGGATTCTGTTCATACCAGAACCAGCAGCCGCGAGGCCATGACCGCGGACAGGGCCACCTGCAGCTGTCGCTGCTGCCTGATGGGCATTGCAGGTGGGACTGAGGTACAGGGAGGGGAAAATGGAACATGAACACACCTCTCTTTATTTTTTCAGATTTACACATACAAAAAACCCACCAGGAGTGTAAGGCACTAGGGATATAATCCATAATGAGGGTTAATTTTT
The DNA here is from genome assembly GCF_000696425.1 of Galeopterus variegatus. Taxonomy (NCBI): domain Eukaryota; kingdom Metazoa; phylum Chordata; class Mammalia; order Dermoptera; family Cynocephalidae; genus Galeopterus; species Galeopterus variegatus. The sequence goes on along the minus strand of NW_007737265.1, from coordinate 37,620 downwards.
TTCACTGTTACCATGTGTCAGACTCTATATGCCGAAAGCTTAATCCTAATAGTCCCAGCAATCCTAGGTTAAGTCACCTGCCTAGTGCCCCAGCGAGTGACGACTCTAGAGGCAGTCCCAGGTCTGCCTGACACCTGAGACACCTGCATTCAGATGCTTGTTAAGACAGAGAAAAAGACAAAGTAGAGAAAACAACTGAGTATCACTGAGCACCAGTAAAAAAGGAGGTGCCTGGTGCCGTCACACTGGGTCCCCCTGACCTCTACAGAGGCACACAGGAGAGCCAGTGAGCTGGTTTCTCTGACCGTGTGGCCAAATGCGCTGCCCGCTGCTGAC
>NW_007737265.1:35558-36945 GCF_000696425.1 Galeopterus variegatus | reverse complement strand
GAAAGCTTAATCCTAATAGTCCCAGCAATCCTAGGTTAAGTCACCTGCCTAGTGCCCCAGCGAGTGACGACTCTAGAGGCAGTCCCAGGTCTGCCTGACACCTGAGACACCTGCATTCAGATGCTTGTTAAGACAGAGAAAAAGACAAAGTAGAGAAAACAACTGAGTATCACTGAGCACCAGTAAAAAAGGAGGTGCCTGGTGCCGTCACACTGGGTCCCCCTGACCTCTACAGAGGCACACAGGAGAGCCAGTGAGCTGGTTTCTCTGACCGTGTGGCCAAATGCGCTGCCCGCTGCTGACATGGAAATCTGACTTCCAAAGTGGGCAAAGCAGGAGAGCGGGCAAGTGGGTTGTAGTTTCCTTCCTACCACTGAGGCTCGGTGACCTCCCCACGTCCCTTCCCCCCTCGGAGATAGAGGGCGCCTGACATCGCCTGCTTAGGTTCCTCACCCGAGGGGTTACATGGGGATCCCTGCCCCTCCTCGAATGTCCCAGCAGTTGCTTGATGACTTGAGATCCAAGAGGTAAGAAATAGGACATAGACCGACTATGCAAATGCAGCCTCTTGCTCGATCTCCAAACTGCCTGCACAACCGCGGTGCCAGTGACATCACGTGTCCTATTCACACAATCCCAGGGAGACAGTGCGGCCGCAGTGAAGGGATGTGCCGCTGTGCATATGTGACACGTCCTCGTCTGTGGCTTCTTGTCTGGGGCAGGTTTTTGCTCACACCATCCCCTTCTGCTGTCCCAGGGAAATCTCATAACCACTGCCCAGGTTACAGCTGGTGACAGTGGCTTCTTTGGTTTCAAACAGTGCTTATAAGACATGGGCTAACCTACCTGCTTGTTCCACAAAGATGACAGGGCTCTGGCTTGTACATTCCTAATGCATAGTTAAAGGACATTTAGAATCTGACAAAAGAGTAAGTGGCTACAAAGAGTGGGGACTGGGAAGATGCCCATCCCCAGCCATTGTCCAGTTGCAGATTAGCAGATTAACAGTGCAGACCGTGGAGATTGTCACCTAAAGCAATTCCATCCAGTAGTGTTTGCATACAAGTTCCCTTCGAGGTGTTAAACCCTGCAGCAGAGATTTCCCTGGTATGCAAAATGGCTCTCAGGAGCGGTTCTGGGAAGAAACTAACTCCCACTTGCTTCAGGTGATGCTGTGGGCCTGAGGACACAGGGTTTTAGAAATAACTTTACCCAGTGCACCCCCGGGGCGTGGGCTGTATTTAGACAGCATAGCGAATGGGGGGGGCAGCCATTTGTCAACGATTCTACTTCCAGAACATGACTCCCTGGGCCCCTGCCTCCACCTGACACACACGCACACCCATGCTCCCACTACTGGGCCGCCCAGCCTTGGAATCTTGTCCTC
>NW_007737265.1:28865-34610 GCF_000696425.1 Galeopterus variegatus | reverse complement strand
TGGCCAAGACGTGGCTCAGCCGCGGTCCTGTCCCCTCTCTTTCCACTGGCCACTGTGGCAGGTCCCACAGTCAAGCCCGACGTCGGTGGGCATGCCCTCGGCCCGTGGGAGGTGCCGCAAAGGCCGGGATGAAAATCCTCTTTCAGGAAGAGAGTGAGGTGCTGTGTCCCTGTCTGCCTGCTTGTAAACCCAGAGGCCATGGAGGAGGTGGACCGAAGGGGACACTTGGCTTGGACTGGACGTGGTGGTCTTCTGTGGCTGCTGGGAGTGTTCAGGGGACCTGAGGCTCCCCCACAGCTGCCCTGCTCCAGGACCCAAAAATATTCCTTTTCCAGCAGAAAATGTGGACAGAAAGGCAGGAAGGAACAGACGTAGCTCTGTGTGTGGCTGTCTGTCTGTCTGTCTCTCTCTGTCTCTGTCTCTTTCTCCACCTCTTTCTGCCATCCTCTCTTCTCTTTCTCTCTCTCTCCCTGTCCCCCACATTTTTTCTCTCCCCTCTCTCCATGTCCCTCTCAAACAATTTGCAAACAGCTTGAGGACAAGATGCATATTTTAAACGGAAAAAGGGCATTCACACTTTGTCCCTTGGGGTGTCCCTTTGCCAAGGAGCATCGGGGAGTGGCCGGGAGACCTGCTTCTGGCAGAGCGTCCGCTCCTGGCTCTGGGACCTGAGCGAGTCTCACCCTGTGGACCTCCGCGTTCTCACTGTGAGGCGGCCACAGTCAACGTGTCCTCCCAGCTCACCGCCCAGCCGTCATGGGGCTTCACTGGTGCTTCTCTTACACTTCACACGCACTTGTCCCTTGCAAGCGCTACGGAACTTTAGGCGGGAGTGTCCTTTCACAGTGGCCCAGTGTTAGCCCTTGTTTTCAGAGCTGCGCTGTCCAGGGTCGTGCAGGTTGGCATTGTTTTTATGTGTGTTGATGGAGGTGTGCAGAGTCCACCAAGGCCAAGGTCTACAAAGGGGCTGGCCTGAGGACGGAGACCTGGCCACTCTAACTCATCGTGACAGGTGACCCAGCACCTGCAGGCCTGTGACCGGACTCACAGAGGGAGAGCCACCCCATGTCCTTCACACGGGCTTAGTGGGCAAGGGCCTTGGAATGCTCTGACAGGAGTGTCTTCTGGCAGGCCTGCATGTGGAATTGTGCAGGGCTTCTGTGGCCTTGCAGATCATGCCACGTCTGGGACACATGAGATTTGATGGTTGCTGCGATGGCTGAGAGCAGGGATGTTACCATGGTTATGGGCTTGGCCAGGAAATAGGCAGTCTCACCATATGACCTTGGACAGGTCTTGTCATCTGTCCAAGCCTGAGGCTCCTCACCTGTACAGTGGAGTTGACAACAGCACTGCCCCCTGTGCTTCTATAAGGATTAAGTGACGTCACGCATTGCAAATCCCCAGTGCTGTCTGGGGCCCAGTGCCTGCTCGGTCATATTATTATGATTATTCAGAGTTGCAGATGTAAGCGAGCCCTTGCTTCAAGGGAAGTCAAGTGGAAAGTGAAATTTAAATTCCTCTCTAGGAACACTTGGTGTTGACTGATGTCATGGATCCTTTAATCCAAATTCTTTTATTCTTCAGCAATCCATAGTTTGCTTTCGGAAATGCTGGGTAGCCTTCCAAATCTAATCACACTCACTTGAGGCTGCTCTGATGGTCCTTTCAAAAGCATTGAAAGCATTTGTCATTCTCCTGAATCATAGATCTCGGAAACTGGACAGGACTTCGGTTTCACAGTAGAAGAGTTGGAGTGACTTAACTCCAACCTCCCAGCATGCTAGAACAGCTCAGCTGCACGTTAGAGCAGTTGGGGTGCAGGTTGGAGCAATACAGCTGCAGGTTAGAGTTCCACAGGTGCAGGTTACAACAGCACAGGTAAAGGTTAGAGCAGCACAGCTGTGGGATGTAATAGCACAGCTATAAGTTAGAGCAGCTCAGGAGCAGGTTAGGGCAGCAGTTTAGAGTAGCACAGGTGTGAATTACAAACAACAGCACAGGTGTAGGTTACAGCAGCATTGGTGTGGGTTGTAATACCACAGGTATAGTTTGGAGCAGCTCGGGTGCAGGTTGAAGCAGTTCAGGTGCAGGTTAGAGCAGCTGGTATGCAGGTTGGAACAGCTCCGGCGCAGGTTGGGACAGCTCGGGTGCAGGTTGGAGCAGTTCGGGTGCAAGTTAGAGCAGCTGAGATGCAGGTTGGAGCCCCTCAGGTGCAACTTGGAACAGCTGAGGTGCAGGTTGGAGCCGTTCAGGTGCAGGTTAGAGCAGCTGGTATGCAGGTTGGAACAGCTCCGGCGCAGGTTGGGACAGCTCGGGTGCAGGTTGGAGCAGTTCGGGTGCAAGTTAGAGCAGCTGAGATGCAGGTTGGAGCCCCTCGGGTGCAACTTGGAACAGCTGAGGTGCAGGTTGGAGCCGTTCAGGTGCAGGTTAGAGCAGCTGGGATGCAGGCTGGAGCAGCTGGGATGCAGGCTGGAGCAGCTCGGGTGCAGGTTGGGGCAGTTCGGGTGCAAGTTAGAGCCGCTGAGATGCAGGTTGGAGCCCCTCAGGTGCAACTTGGAACAGCTGAGGTGCAGGTTGGAGCCGCTCAGGTGCAGGTTGGAGCCGCTCAGGTGCAGGTTAGAGCAGCTGGGATGCAGGCTGGAGCAGCTGGGATGCAGGCTGGAGCAGCTCGGGTGCAGGTTGGAACATCTGGGGTGCAGGTTGGAGCAACTGGGATGCAGGTTGGAGAGCTGAGATGCAGGTTGGAGCCCCTCAGGTGCAACTTGGAACAGCTGAGGTGCAGGTTGGAGCCGCTCAGGTGCAGGTTGGAGCCGCTCAGGTGCAGGTTAGAGCAGCTGGGATGCAGGCTGGAGCAGCTCGGGTGCAGGTTGGAACATCTGGGGTGCAGGTTGGAGCAACTGGGATGCAGGTTGGAGAAGCTCGGGTGCAGGTTGGAGAAGCTGGGGTGCAGGTTGGAGCAGCTCGGGTGCAGGGTGGAGAAGCTAGGGTGCAGGTTAGAGCAGTGTAGGTGCAAGCTCCCAGGTGGAAGGCTAGTGCCATATTCACTGCACACCCCTGTGCTATTCACACATCCCACACAGGGTGGATGAGAGCTACACGTCTCTTCAGTTCTCTATAAACATGGGCAAACAGGGAAGAGATGATGACTAGGATTTAAAGGTGTCAGGGATGGTGGGGGTCAGTTTTTCCTTCCATCACTCTCAAATCCTTTAGTCTCCTGGGATCAGCTTAGTTCCTAGGGATCTTCGGAATTTCAAGGCCCAGCTTATATTTGGCAAGTTCAATGTGAGTAACCCAAAACTGCATTTTTAAAAGAGTACTTGTCAGCCATGCCTTAGGGGAGCCGTACACCCTCTGGCTCCCAACATGACAGTGAGCTCAGGAGAGATATGATAATGGGTTTCAAATCTCCAGGCAGTGCCCTAATTGCCTGTCCCTAAGAAGGTGGGAAAGAGTCCCTGGGCCAGTGGGACTGAAGACAACTCATCAATACCCGGGTCTTCCTGCCTCCAGCAGTTCTGTTGAGCAGCACTTGACTTCTTCACTACAAACCACCTGGATTTCATTTCCTCTGTTCAGAAGCCCAGCCAAGTTGGCTCTCTTCAAATTTAGAGTAACAATTGTAAATCCTTATGGGACATTACTGACATAAAACCAAATCAGAAGTTCTTCAAAATCAGGAGAGGACTGATTTTTTGTTTGTTTGTTAAATTCTTATTTTTTCTATCTGTCCATCTGGGATTGAACCTTCCTAGAATGTCGCTCTGGTTATTGGGGGTTATTTTCATATCCAACAATACCTCCTCCACGTTTGTACATCTCTTGTCAATGGTCTTTAGCCAATAGCATCTCTAAAGAGAGGTGGCAGAGGTTCTGGGGTCATCAAACCTTATTTTGTATCTCAGCTCTGACACCCCTGAAGCACAGGCTGCTCAGCTGAGGTCCTCTTTGAGCCTGTTTTGTCTTCTGTAAAGTATAATGACAATGATTATCACCTTTATTAGGTGCCAAGCTTGTCCCTATACCAGCTCATTTTGTGCTCAGAGAACTCCAGAAAGGAAAGTTACTGCTATTATACCTATTTTACAGATGGGGAAACTGAGGCACAGATAAGTTAATTAAGTGGGCCAAGGTCACACAGCCAGTTGATGGCAGAGCCAGCACCTGAACCCAGACGATTCCAGAGTCTGTACATGGAGTGAACATTCTGAGATGCCCTGCTTCCAGCAAAAGCATCTATTGGTTAGGTTGCAGAGAAGTTTTAGTTCCCAGGAATGCATTATCGCCTTGGTGATGCTTATGTTCTGGGGTTTACAGCATGCTATACCCCACATCCTGCACTTAGTAGGTGTTAAATAAATACCTGTGGCTTCTGAGATGACCTGAGAGCTTTGTGGATTGGATCGGGTTAGGTTCGAAGTTGTTCCAATAAAATAAGTGGTCTTTGTCCTTCTGCAGTGGGAAGGGGCTGTGAATGATTTGGAAAGATGTGGCTTGTGGCCCCGAATCTGTGTTAACTATGCATGGCACTTGATGAATGCTGACTCCAACACGCCAGCCTGGTGTGACTTGGTGTGGTTTAGACGCCGCTGGTTCTGTGAGCAGAGCCTGCAGTACTGGCTTGCACTGGGAGATGGCGCCATCCCCCAACAGTTGGAATTTTCTGGTATCCAACCCAGATCCGCTGCCTGGGATCCCGTGCTGCTAATCAGAAAAACACAACAGAGGGACTCCTTCAGCCAGCAGGTCTCACACCCCACACTCAGGCCAGGATCATCTTGGCTGCAACCCAAGTCCTCTCTATACACGGGGCCTGAGCACACAAAGAGAAAAGCTCCAGAAAGGCGTGTTCTTTGGCGGGTGCCAGGGAGGCTGGCTCCTTCAGTCCCAGAATCCGTCTTTCAAATCCCTTTCCAAGAAGAGAGATTAATTTTCACCCAGGCAGAAAGGAGTGTAGTGAGTGATCTGGGGGATTCTTTTCCTCCCAAATGGCTGGGGAAGCTTAAGGGAAGGCCTGGACGAAGCGGCTTTCATCTCCGATTAGAAGCCCTCTGCAAATTCAAAAGCCCTATTAAGGTGTTTGACCCAGTCAGGCCTGCGCTTCTGATGAGACTTACACGTGTCCTGGTGCTGATGCTGCGGAGGGCAGGGAGGAGGTGGCAGCTGTGCCAACATGCCCTGCCCCCTGTGCTGGGCACCTGGACTCTAGCCTCACCCTTGACAGGGACATGGGGAGCCAGTGAAGGCCCCCACCCACCCACGCCCATCAACCACACACCCCCACATGGCACCCATGTCTGAGCCCCAGACCTACACGCAGCTTCTGCCTGTGTGCAGAGCCCCCTGCACCCCTGTGCAAGCACAGCTGGGCACACTAGCCCCCTCCTGCTCAGACCTGCCTCCAGAAACCCTCAGTGGCTGGGGCCAGGAGTTCCAGTTGACCCTCCCTCCGAGGCCTTAGGACACCGCGGCTGCAGGGGTGGGGAGGAGGCGGGGCTGGCAGGGGAGCCTTTCACTTTGCACCAACCACCCCGCACCCCCGACCTCCGCGCTGGCGCTGGAGACCCTCCCCCGGAGCCAGCCACGAGCTCCCCGTCCTGGCTGGGTTTCAGGCGGCGGCGGCCCCAGGCTGGCTGGGACCTTCGAACCATCCGCGAAGAAGGGCCCTAGCAGCCGCGGTGGAGCGGTCCCTCATCGGTCAACCCTTGTTCCCAAAGCTGGCCCTGGGGGGTGGGGGGTCTG
>NW_007737265.1:16171-27895 GCF_000696425.1 Galeopterus variegatus | reverse complement strand
CCCCCTCCTCCGTCCTCAGTCCCCTGCCCCGGGCTGGGCGCGCGCGGCTCGGGACCGAGTCGCCCGGAAGGCGGCGGGGCGCAGGGCGCAGGGCAAGGGCGGGGGCTTCGAGCCGGCTTCTCCGCGCTACGGGGGTGACCCTGCTCCCCGACTCCCAGCCTCAGGCCCTCCTGCCGCGGCCCCCACCCCCACCCGGGCACGCCCGGGGCGACACTTTCTTCACCTGGTCCCCTCGCGGGGCTGGGGGAACCTACTCAGGGGCTCAGAGGCCTGGAGTCCTCGTTCAGTAATAAGTCTCTCATCGAAAAGGCTAGGAAACTGAGGCTGGAGACTTGGGGACTTGTCCAAGGTCACTCAGCAAGTAAGGGGTGGAGACTCTTCTGGACCCCAGTCTGGGCTGGGTGCAGCCAGGACTTTGAGCCCGCCGCGCTTTGTAAAAGCCGGACTGGACTCCACCCGGCCCTGGAGTGGGGTTCCAGGCCCAGGTGGGCTCAGGAGCTCCTGCCCTCACCTGCATTCCCAGAGTCCCAGGCGCTCTCCTCTCCTCATCCCCATGCAAAGGTCCTTCGGGGTCCCCTGGACAGAGGGTGCAGAGGGGCTGGGGAGGGCCCCTAGGAACCGCCGGCTTCCGGGCGAGCCCCCGGCCTTGGCCTTCTGCGCCCCTCCCTCCTTGCCTCTGAACTCCTCCCTTCTGGAGCCTAGAGGTAGGGGGAGCAGTGGTCAGGGCTGCTTCTGGGTCACACTGCGCACACACACGCACACACACATACACTCACTATTAAAGATGTGACTTTTCCTGCAAATTGGCCTTGGACTTTCCAAAATGGGTATTAGTTTAGGAGTATAAGAGGAGGTCTGTGTGGAGTCAGGGGCTCTGTGACTTGGGGTCACACTGCGCACACACACGCACACACACATACACTCACTATTAAAGATGTGACTTTTCTTGCAAATTGGCCTTGGACTTTCCAAAATGGGTATTAGTTTAGGAGTATAAGAGGAGGTCTGTGTGGAGTCAGGGGCTCTGTGACTTAGGGACAGGCCCTGAGCTGTGAGTAGGGACGCTCCTCTTGCTGCCTGCGCCGAGGAAGGTGGACGCAGCTGGGTGGGAGGACAGCACGGCCCCAGCTGGGTCAAAGTGCTTCAGTTCGAGGCCAGCTCAGCCACAGACCCTCGCACAGCTACGGGCAAAGGGCCCCTTTCTCGGACTCAGTTTCAACTGTCAGTGGAGAGGGTGGGCTAGAGATTGCAGAGGGTCCTCGCAGCTCTGCCAGGATCCAAAGGCTCCAGTTGCTGCCTGTTCCTGTGCTCCAGGGCCTGTCTGGAAGGGGCAAGAAGGAAGCGTCTGGTGCCCAGGGCCTGCTTCAGAGCCTGTTCCCTCGAAGGAGTAGAGTGGATTTTTTTTTCCTGTCATCCTTAACCAATCTGAGTAAATCATTTTAAAAGAATTAAAGTGAAATGCATTTGACAGATTCCACAAACATTTATTAACACCAAACTAGACCAGAGCCTAACTGAGCCTTTAATTATTCAGGATTGTAGACGAGGGGCAGAGCGTGGAGAGGCCTGAGGGACTGCTGCAGGCATGGGGGCGGAGGGCGGCCCTGCAGAGCTGGACCTGGGAGCCCTTGCGGGGAGGCGCTTGATGGGAAGGCACATGGGTTGGAAATCGGTTCCAGAAAGCTCTATGAGCCCCTGGGAGTACAGGCCTTGAGCTTCCCTTTCTCTCTGTACACGCCACACAGCATTACTGCTTACAGGTGTAAAGCCCTATTTCACTCCAGAGCGGGCCTTCTCTGTTCAGAGGAGACAAGCCATCGGTCGTGAGAGAGGGCTGCCCTCTCTAATGCTCTCTGCACGGTGTTTTTAAGCCGGGTGGGCCGTTCCTTCCCTGACTCCTCTCCTGCCTTGGTCTACATGGTGCTTCCTTTCTTTCCTCCTCCTCTTTTCTCCTCTCGCCTGTGCATGTGCATGTGCGTGCGTGTGAGTGTGAGTGCGTGTGCATGTGTGGAGGTGGGTGGGCGGGGTGAGGCACAGACAGGGCACCACCATCCTGAGATAGGAGCAGGGGAGGGCGCTCCAGAAACCGCAGATCGTGTGCCTTAGAGCATATTCCAACTGGTCCTGGGTTTCTCCAGCCTGGCTTCTTGTTAAAACCCAGCTGCGGAGACTGCAAAAGTCTGGAGTCCCAGGGCCCACCCCGGAGGCTGTGATAATCACTCATAGGCTGGAGTCCCTGGGTCGGGTCTGGGCGTCAAGATGCTGTGGAAGCTCTGCTGGGGTCTGGAGTGCAGCTGGGGCTGAGGACCACAGGACGGGGGGGAGGGGCTCGGGCTCTGTTCTCGCCGAGGAAGCGCATGGCTCTCCGTTGAAGCGTGGAGTCTTTGGAATCAGTTGAGCCTTGAACTGGCTGCCCTGGTTCTGTGACAGTAGGCATGTTCCTTAACTTCTCCGACCCTTGGTCTCTATATGTATAAAATGGGACTCAAAACTATTCGCTTCCCAGGGTTTTGTAAAGATCAAAGATAAATAACATAACAGGCTCAGCATAGAGTCTGGAACATTGAAAATGTTCCATAGATTTTAGCAATTAGCCATTCTCCTGAGGCCAGGTGTGTCTGTTGTGTGTTCTGATGTCCCTCCCCCACTTCTGAGCACCTGCTGCCACATTGGGCAGGGCATGGGGTGGATTGTGCTAACTAGTAGCTTTGTGACCTTGAGCATGCCGGTTGGCTTCTTGGACACACATCCTGCAGGTAAGAGGATGCATGTGCTTGGAGAAGGGCGCTATGGACTGTGATCTTCTTGCAGATGGAGGGTTGGGGACAGTGACTGTGACTCTAGACACCATTATCAGTCACAGGCTTACCGGTGCCTGCGCCTTGTAAACATCCAGAAAGGAAAGTGCACGTTCAGGGTTAGCAGAGCCATAGGATGGTATTTATTTTGTTTTAAGGCAGCTGAGTAGCTTGGCATCTTTAAAATTTGTCTTTTAAATTTAAAGCCTAATCTTTAAAATTTAAAACTTGTTAAAAGCATTTTTTCTCTGGGGAGCGACATGCTGTGTGTGGTCTTCTGACTGCAGCCAGCATGAGCTCAGCAGCTTCTCCGTGGCACAGTTTAGTCCTCACTGCTGTGGACTTTGCTGTCAGGAATCGTATCCCCGAATTGTATCCCCTCTGGGGCGAGTGGGAGGAGGGGTCCTTCCTGGAGCTTCCATGTAGGTCATTTCCTCCTCCAGTCCTGTGGCTGCAGGGGCCACTCCTGGACTTTGTGTGGGGTTACAGGTGTGGATAAGGCCCAGTCTCCCTCCCTGCATGTGTTTCCTGTCCCACAAGGTAGATGAGACAGGTACGTGGCCTACAGGCATTGTGCCAACAAAGTGGTGATGTGGTTTCCAAATGGTATGCAGCCATTCTAGCTTAGCTCATCAGGGAAGCCTCCCTGGAGGAGGTGGTATTCGGCGGGGCCTTGAAGGGTGAATAAAACCAAACGTTACAACTCTTCTCAAAAGATGTGCTGCAGTTATTCAAAGTGACGGAATAAGACAGGCGAGGGGAAGCAGAGAGAGAAAAGGAAAAAGAGCAAATAAATGCATTTGTTTCCCACAGGATGTCCAAAGATAAGGGATCAGAGAGTCAAAGTCACCCCCATAATGTGTTTTACAAACTTAAATTTTAAAATGAATTTGTGTGTATTACTTTCAAATAACAAGTCATAAAATTCCATGCATCTTTAAGTGCTGACATAAGCAATATTGGCCTTCCTCTTACTGAGAAGGCTTTCGGTTGCTGTCTTATTTTATCTTATTTGCTGGGGCGCAGGATGCACAGTAAGGGGTGGAAACCACACTGTTCTCTCTTCTTATCACTGACCGGGCAAACCTAAGCCTCATACCCATATGATTCTGTTCCTAGAAGGGAGAGTATTTTCAAATTCTGCAAAAAATCAGAAATGAAGATTTGCTGTTATGGAGATATCTTCCTCCCTAGTAATTGGATTAGGTTCTGAGAAAATGACCCCCAACACCACGCGGCAATCCTCGGTTCCATTCCACTTGCTCATAGCCCCGAGTGCATTTATACAGAAGCGCAAGCCAGTTCCTGAAAATGAGATGCGCTGGCAGGTGGCTGCACTAAAGCTGTTTTTCTTTTAAGCTCTCTGGAATCCTGTTGAATATTAAACTTGCATCTTGAGGCTAGACTCAATTCAGATCTGCCTGTAAAGATGTAAAACAGCAATTCTTCATTTGCCGGGTGATTGATTCCTGACTCTATGTTCTGAATGTGCATGTTTGCAGAGCAGTCATCTACCTATGATATTGTGGGGTGTGATGGATGGCCTGTGAGATGGGAAAGCAGGCTGGATGCAGAATCAGGGAGCGGGCTTCCCTTATTCCTTCATTCTGCACTTAAGCAATCAACCTTCCCAGCAAGACACAGCGAGATTTAGGGGGAAGGAGGATTTATACCTGGGGGTGGGGCAGCCCAGCAGTGCTGTTCATCTCTGTTCGTATTGATGCCTGCCTGACTGATTTCATCCTGCAACACAAAGAGACTAGAAACAACCCCCTCACCCCCAAAAAGAGAAAAAGGCAAATCACCCAAGGTCCTGTGCCTGGAGCTACAACAAGTGGGGAACTGGAGACACCTGCACACCTGATTTGCATTCCTGATTGTAAGAACACGTTTGGAAGATGGCAGAGGAAAGGTTACTGAACCAGTTTGCTCTGTTTGGGGAGTTGCTGGTCCTAACAGTCTTTGGTGCTGGTGATTAGTCAGTAGCGCACGGGCCACTTCCAGTTCCCAGTGTGCAGCTGAGCGGGAGAGGTCAGTGTCAGGCACGAGCAGTGTGGGGCAGGATCCTCTGGCACCTGCCACAGCTCTTTCCCTCAACCTGTTGCCCTTTTGACAGGTGCAAAACATGTCTCAATCCATAGAGGTCTTGGATAGGCGGACTCAGAGGGACTTGCAGTACGTGGAGAAGATGGAGAACCAAATGAAAGGACTGGAGTCCAAGTTCAAACAGGTGGAGGAGAGTCATAAGCAACACCTGGCCAGGCAGTTCAAGGTATGTATGCTCCCTCCTTCCCCTCTTCCCCCTCCTCCTTCCCCGCTCCCCCCTCCTCCTTCCCCGCTTCCCCCTCCTCCTTCCCCGCTTCCCCCTCCTCCTTCCCGCCCCCTTCCTCCTCCGAGGCTGGGCTTGTTTCCCCTTCTAGCTTTCCCTTTACCTGCAGAAATAGTGACTTGGGGCTGGGAGGAGCACAGGAAGGATTGCTTTTTGCCCTGCAAAGGACTGCTGCCCTTGGAAGCAGAGAGCCAACCCAGCCTGAGCCTGGTTTGGAAAAAGACACCTTGAACGAGGGAGGCTCGAGCAGCAGTTTCAGCCCACATTAGCTCCTAAGCCCCCATCAATCTGGTTTGGAAGCCAGGGGTCCCAGATCCCGTGCTTCTCTGGCCAGGTTGCACATTAGCTGGGAAGGGACATCATTATTGGCCCTTGTCATTTCACAGCTGCTGCAGGTAAATCACATTAGCCAAGGATTAGCTTAATTGATTAGAGACATTTCTGAACAGGGATCACTCAGGGCAGTTTTTCACATCTGACCTAATTTAGCTATGACAAGGCATGCTGTAGACTTGCAGGGAAAAAAGAGAGAGACACCAGCATCTTTCTCAGCTTGTCCTAAGTGTTCTGCTTCTCTGGGTAACTCTGGATGTTAAAGCCGGAGTTTGTTGGACCTAAAATTATGTATACATATGGGCAAATATGTATATATAACTGTATGTCTATATGATTGTACACCTATGGTTTACTCAGCTTCAAAACGATTAGAACGAGAAATTATAGGCCACCTTAATTAAGGTATACATGCATGTTAATTAGAAATGTAGCCCAGATGTAGGGGGAGAGGTCAAATTACACAGCCTCGCTTGGCTGAAAACTGCTGATGTGCTCTGTCTCTGTCTTCCCGTCCTTTTTATGCTAATGTTTTTCTTTGATGTGCTCCCTGCATGAAGCAAGAACTAATTCTCTTTTAAAAGCAATATATTAGATAGACGAAATGGCAAGCTAATGAAGTTATAAATCTGTATTGTAAATAAAATAATGGTGGGCCTGATCCCGTTGAGGTGAAAAGGAGCTGATTGCTCTGGTCGGAGGCAAGTGGGCATTTTGTCCTTGCTCCTGACGTGCCGTCATGAATTATCTTGAAGAGAGATTGTGACTTGTCTGACCAAACAGAGTCGGTGTCTCTCCTTGAAGGGCCAGCACTGCCTTCTCTGTGGTGGACAGATTCTGGAGACAGGGTGTGTTCAGTAGTCGTGAGGCAGCTCACCCTGCAAGCATTGCCCACACACACATCTCTGAGTCCCCAAATTCGGGGTCACCAGCCCTGGGGGAGGAAAAGCCAGCCCTTGCCATTCACCTTGCTTTCACCACAGGCAGCTCACCCTGCAAGCATTGCCCACACACACATCTCTGAGTCCCCAAATTCGGGGTCACTAGCCCTGGGGGAGGAAAAGCCAGCCCTTGCCATTCACCTTGCTTTCACCACGTTAAAAAATTCCAGCAGAAACTGTTGTGAGAATCTGTTCAAGCAGTTTGTTTTGACTAACTCTAGCATTAAAGTGTGACTTTTTTTAAGTGACCATGAAAGTATTTGTCTGTTAATGGCTATCTGTTTAAGGCAGGCTAGTGAGCTAGTTCCTCAACAGTATTTCATTTTCTTGCTTGCAGGGCTAACTTAAAAGAGTTTTTTCAATGCTGCAGTGACTGAAGAAGCAGTCCACTCCCTGTAACCATGAAAGAGAGCCAGAGAGCTTTTTGCACCATGCATTTTTACTATTATTTTCCAATCCTTAGCACCATATCACTAAGGAACCTTGAATACAACCAGGATCCTCCTTTGCATGCGACTGTAGATGCATTTCATGAATAGTTTGAACCCTTGTCAATGCATTTTTTGAAAAAGAAAGAAAAAAAAGAACTTTGTGTATGTGACTTAAAGCATGTAACCTTAAGATGTTGCATTCTAAACTGACAATAAAGACCTTTCCCAAATATGTTGGTGTTCTGAGGACTGTTTAATATGCTCTTCCAACTCATTTGGACCAGAATAAATAACTCTAAATAAAGCAGGAGTATGCACATCTTCCCTCGAATAGGGAGAAGCCAGGCCGAGGCAGGGTGTTATGAGTTCTTGCATGCATAGCACTGAACCAGCTTATTTTAACCTTGCAGGCGATAAAAGCGAAAATGGATGAACTTAGGCCTTTGATACCTGTGTTGGAAGAGTACAAGGCCGATGCCAAATTGGTATTGCAGTTTAAAGAGGAGGTCCAGAATCTGACGTCAGTGCTTAACGAGCTGCAAGAGGAAATTGGCGCCTATGACTACGATGAACTTCAGAGCAGAGTGTCCAATCTTGAAGAAAGGCTCCGTGCATGCATGCAAAAACTAGGTAGGCCCAGAACCCTGCGGGGACGTGGCGCTGCACGGCCCACGTCCTGCACACGCACAGGCTTAGGGAGTGGTGCTGACGCGGACAGCGCCTGCCTGGCTTCAGCGAGGTGACGGCTGGATTAGGGCTCCTGGGTAGGGTTCCCTGGAGAGACAGGGTAGGCAGCACCCATCCTAGGGCTGGTCCCTGTCCATGCCCCTTGCAAAGGCCAGTCCACAGACCCCCGTGAGTTGTACATCTGGAAAAAATAGGGTGATGTTGGATGTTGCATACCATCTGATGTGTGTGTGTGCATGTGTGTGTGCATGTGTGTGCCAGCACCCATCCTAGGGCTGGTCCCTGTCCATGCCCCTTGCAAAGGCCAGTCCACAGACCCCAGTGAGTTGTACATCTGGAAAAAATAGGGTGATGTTAGATGTTGCATACCATCTGATGTGTGTGTGTGCATGCGTGTCCCATCCTAGGGCTGGTCCCTGTCCATGCCCCTTGCAAAGGCCAGTCCACAGACCCCAGTGAGTTGTACATCTGGAAAAAATAGGGTGATGTTGGATGTTGCATACCATCTGATGTGTGTGTGTGCATGTGTGTGTGCATGTGTGTGCGTGCCAGACATGTGTGTAGTGTTTAAGACACAAGCTTAATAGGGCTGGAAACATACATCTCAGATTCCTCCAGGTTGAGAATGAGGGCTGATGAAGCTTGTTGAGATACTGAATCATTTGCAATTTGAATAAAAAAGAAACAATTCAGTCACATCACAGAAGATTTGCCCTTCATAGCAAGTAAAGGACCCCCGCCCAAACAGCGTGGAAGGAGGGGACCTCTGAGCAAATGAGGTCCTCACCCATGTCCACGTGTTCTGAGAGGGACCCCCAGCGTGGGCTGATTCCTATTCATGATTGATTACCCATTTACCCTATCAACTTCCGGGTTAATTACTTCCACAAATCTTAACGTGTTAGTGTCCGAGTCCACTTTTAAATAGCACATTTCAAATCCCAGTCCCATTTTTAGGTTTTCTTAATAAAGATTAGCCAGCCCACCTCGCCACCTGTTGTATAACACAAAGGTTGTTCATTTTTATATCGTATACTTTTTAGGGTAATTTAGCCTTAAGAGGTTTTCTTTAGGCTTTATCTGATGTTCTAACTGGGTTCCCCTTATCCTCCCACCCAGCCCCCGACACACACTCCAAATGCCTTATGATAAACTTAAAACATCGAAAAAGAACAAACACTTTAAAAAACCTCTAGCGTTCTCAGGTGAAAGGGAGAGAACATGTGAAGGGAAAGAAAATAGTGCCAGCCCGATACTGTTGTGTTAACAGGTTCCTGCTTCTAGACGGTTTTAAATGCTGTATCCTCAGTCGGGACATAGTTTTAAGTTCCCCAGTCCTGAACAGATGACAGCAGGATACGTGGGGAGTTTGGGAACTACTGTGTTTTGATGTGTGCACCCTCGCGATGTCACACGAGGGGTTCTCTGCAGCGTTGTGCTATCAGTGTGACGGGCCGGGTGACTTCAGGAGGGGCCTGGGCTCAGTGGCCCCTACCACCTCTTTCCAATTTGACATTGTAGGAGTTGGTGCGAATGTTGAAATGTGAGTGATTTAGGCTCTATTAGTGATCATGGGGCTATATGATTATTTCCGTTGGGTACAGTCTTTGGGTTTCTACCCATAATGACCCTGAGTTCACATCGCCTCTCTCTCCAGGCCCCCATACCCTTCCCCTTGGGGGTCTCCCTTGGCTTCTGAAGTATCCAGCAGTGGGTTTTTTGGCTGGTTGGTTTGTTATTTATTTCCCCAAAAGCAATGTCTTTCCTCCCTGGTGTGCAGACTGGGTATACCAGGGAAAAACCAAGAGAAACCCCCCACATTTCCCAATCAAGGGAGCAAAATGGGAATTTGGGGTGAAATGTACCAAACGGTGAGACATGCGGGGCCTTTCCGAGCAGCACCGCCCCTCCCCAGGAGAGCCAGCCTTCCCTTCTGTGCTCAGCCTTTTCTTAGTGGCTGGGCGAGTTTACCTGATGGCTTAAGATCTTGGGTCTTTCACACGGTCACCCTTGGGTGGCTAAAACCATTGGTTCGGTTGTAAGGAGAGGATTCACAGCTCCCTGGAGGTCCTGCTCTTTCCCCACCGGGAGTGTAGGCAGCCCTGCTGAATCAGAGCGTCTGCAGGTGGGGCTGGGGCAGCATAGCCAGCACCCCGCTGATTCTGACACACTGCAGACTGTGTGCACCCCGGTCTGGGGGAGGCCGTTGTAGTAAGTGCCACCCGATAGCTGCACAGCTCACCCAGGGCGTTTGCGGTCATGCATTTCAGCTGCTGCCTCACCTCTACAAAGGAGGGTGCAGGCAGTTCTGCGCCCTGGGGCCACTGTGAGAACTCCCAGAAGTCATTCATACCACAGGCCAGCACTGTGCCCGCCATGAGGAGGTGGTGGTAGGTAGGTCGGCAGGTGGGTAGATGATGGAGACAGATGTTAGATGATTGATGGATTGAGAGCTGATTGAACGACAGATATATAGATAGATTTAGCAGCAGCTGCTCCTCCTGCCACCTCTTCCCAGGCTTTTGTTCAAGCTCAGTAACTTAAGGACCTAATGACTATCCTGCAGCTGCTTAATTTAGACTTGTTTTAGCCTTGCAAATAGGCACCCACCTCAGGCACCCATCCTAGCCCTCTGCTTCCTTGCTGGGAAATGCCGAGGAAGCAGCCCCTGCACCGAGGGGCCGCTCACGCCACGAGCCAACCTGGGCGGGGGCACTTCTGCGAGATGCAGCATCTCTGTAGCACAGGGTTTCTTCCTCGTCCCCTCGACTGCTTGGCTCCTGGTCACCTGCTGCACCTGCTGGTGTGAAGTCTGCCTGTAGGCCCCGTGGTCTAGTGAACAGTCCCGGTTACCTTCCTGGGGTGGTGAAGGAGGAGGGGGTCCCTGCTCTTCTCCCAGAGTCCTCTTAATTAGTTCTTCCTTGTGCCACCTCTCTTCCTGTCAATATTGCTGGCAATTCCTGACCCCAGAGCATACACAGAAACAAACAAATAAAACAAGGACCAGGGTTCCGATTGCTTTCTGTTTCTGTTTCTAAAGACCCCTCTTTCATAGGACGGTGTGTTTGTCTCTATGGCCCGACCAGACACTTGAATCTGAAACTTACTTCTAGAACTGGAGGTTGCCCTGCATCTCCCAGGCTTTCTCTGGAACGGAGGCAGTTTCTCCCCATTCCACAGGAGCAAGTCTTCTTCCCAGGCACGGGGAGGGGCAGGGCTGCCCCTCGACCTCACCCTCGTCCCCCTGAACTGGGACGTGAGATTGTTCCTCCAAGGAGACCCTGCAGAGTCAGATGCTCCAGCTACCAAACTGAGTGAAACCAGAAACCTGAGGCCCGATGCCCAGTGCCTCCGAGTGCCTGTACCTGTCTGTGCCTGGTAGCTCCATACCTCAGTGGTCCTCTCTGCAAAATGATGGGACTTGCTGACTTTTAGGCCTTTTCCCAGTTAGACTATTCTGGTGCCCAGATGCTAACAGCTTTCTCAGCTTCTTTTATTTAAAAGGGTGGGAAGGAAGCCCCAGACACCCCAAAACACGAGTAGAACCCTGGCTGCAGGGCGAGTCGGGGTCTTTTTGTTTCACTGAGAACACATCTTAACAAAGCCTGTAGCTGCATCCTAGAATTTCCTGCCAGCCTAGGGAGCTGGGCCCACCTGGCATCCATACTGATGAATGTCCCACTACAGGCTCCTGTCCCAGCTCTGGGATGTCGGGGCACGGTGCCTTGCTCTGGCGCTGTGTCCTACACTCTGTCCTAGAGGAGACAAGTCCCGAAGCCTCTTTCTTGTTCTCTAACCCTGGGGGAGTCAGGAAGGATCAACCAGACAGAGAGGTTGACTCTCGCCTCCTGCCCAGGGCCCTGGAGCTGGTCAAGCAAGCCGTGCGTGTGGGCCTTGGACAAAGCCATCACGCAGACTGGCGCATTTGGTCAAGGATTGAGAGAGTAGAGCTTGGGGTGCCTCCGTCTGAAAAAGAACCCACTAGAATGACAGGGAAGAAATGAACCGCAACCTAAAATGCCCCTTGTTTTTTTTTTTTTGTTTTTTTTTTGTCTTCTGTCTTTTTCCGTGTCCGGCAACGGATCGCAACCCTCAGTGTTGCCCCCGTACCGGACTGGGGACCGGCAACGGGATTGCAACCCTCGGTGTTGCCCCCGCGCCCCGCTCAGCCCGTGAGCGGGAGCCGGTCTGTACGTGGGGTGCGC
>NW_007737265.1:0-15938 GCF_000696425.1 Galeopterus variegatus | reverse complement strand
GCGGGGGGGCGGGAACCGGTCTGTCGGTGGGTTCCGACCCCGCGGGCGGGAGCGCCGCCGCGCTTCCCAAGCGGCGCACTATCCAGTGCGCCACTGGGCCGGCCCTAAAATGCCACTTGTAAGCACCGACTTAAGTGGGATCCCGGCTCGGCTAAGCCTTCCTTTCTGGCTCCTTCCAGGAAGTTCTAGGGATTGCATGTGGTGAGGTCTCCTGGGGGCCCTGCTCCCCTCCCACGTGAGGAGAAGAAAGGAGTGTCCAGGACGCCCCTTTCCCTGGTGGCCCCCACTGCAGGCTCTGGGTCTGAGCATGAGGCCTGGCTGGGGAGCTGCCTGCTCTCAGCCTCTGTCCTCTGCATCTTGGACACGTGTTGTCCACACTCCCAGCTGGCAAAGTTCCTCTGGCTTAACTTTTCTCAGGTAGGGCGTAGGAGCTGGGACCTAGGAGGAGGGGCCCGAGGCCTGGCGACAGGGCAGCCGGCCCTCCTTGCCTGGTCTCTGTGGTTGCCCAGCGACTCCTGTCTCCGGCCCGAGCTCCTTGATGGCCTGCTCTGTGAGATCGTCCAGGCTGCCTTTCTAAAGTGGCCTCCTCCTAGGAGAAGCAAGAGGCAGATTGTTTCAGCCGCAGGGGTGGTGGCTTGTCCACGCTCCCAGCTTTGCAAGCTATACTCCCTTCTGAGACCTGTCCTGGGCCCTCAGGATGGCCAGGCCCTCCCAACCGGGTGTGCTGTCCCTCTGAGACAGAACCTGTGAGGCGTGGGAGCCCAGCCAGCCCTCTCTGCTCCCTCCCCTCGCCTCCCCTCCCCTCCCACCTCCTGCGTGCATCCTGAGCGCTCGCTCGTGACTAGAGAGGGTTGCTTTCCTGAACTGGATGTGCCAAGATTCCACCGAGGCTTTGCTGTGGGCTTTTTTAGATCCTGTCAGCTCCCGAGGTCTTGGCAGAACCAGCCTGGACAGAGAACCAAAAATAACTCCCTGCCTGGAGGAGGTGGGGCAGCCTCAGCCGCGTGGGCCCCGGGAGCCGTGCCCACAGCCAGTGGTGGACGAGCAGGGTGCACGGGCCAGCTGCACCCTCCCTGCCCTCTCTAAGCCAAGTGCGACTTTTGCATCTAAGTCGCAGGTTTAGGTCAGTAGGGGACAAAATGGGGTGGAGTTCAGAGCAGGATGTCTTTAGGGAAGAGGGTCAAGCCAGTGAAGACGGTGGGGAGCAGAGGGCTGGCATTCCAGGTGGAGGGGGCGGCAGGGAGAGCTGGGCTGACCGGGGCATTGACCTGTCTTCTTCACCGTCTACGTGTGACCTGGGGGACAGGTGTCTGACCTCCTTTGGGGGAGGTCGTCCAGCCAGGACAGGGCCTGCGTGGGCTTGGGACAGAGGTTTAGTGTGAGTCCACGTCAGGGATGGCCCATCATGCTGACCGAGGACTGCGAGGTGGCGGGAACCCCAAGGTGCTGTTGGACGGAAAGCCGGCGGCCTTCCACCTGAGCTCCCCAACCGTGACACCTGTGCGGTGGCGGTTCCTTTGCACTTTCCTTTAGACAACTAACAACCACCGTCCCTGGCTCTGTGGTGGGGAGCCCTTCCATGGGAAGCTCGCAGGGGCAATAGTGTCTTAGTGGACGCTGGCCTCTCTGGGTGGCAGGGAGGACCTGGGAGGAGGGCGTTGCTGGGCTTCTCCTGGTTCCGGCCCAGTTCTGAGGGGGCTGCGGTCTCCTCAGGCAGCCTGGGACCCCCACACCCCCAGGTCAATAGGCACAAGGGAAGAACCGGCCTGAGGGTGAGGGGTGGGGCCTGGCCTCAGGCTCCCACTTCCCCAGGCTCCCCACTCCTCCAGATGAAGCCCTTTGCGAGCCCCCAGCCCGAATCTCCAGGAGGCATGTGGGGTGGAAAGTTGGTCCGGACTCTCACGGGAAAGGCATCTCTCATGGAATTCCCCAGAACCCACCCAGGTTCTCTTACTCCTGGTCCCTGTAGGCGCCGGTCATCTCGTCCACCACCTCTCTTTCCTCCCACAGATGGGGCACCTGGTCAGGACGGGGGGCTGGCGCACAGTGTCCCAGCAAGCCTGCCTGAGGCCACGATCACCAGGCACTTTCTCGCCCGGCCTGCTGCTACCAGGAAGCCTCGAGCCCTGAGGGAACAGTGTCTGTGGGGGGAAGGACACAGTTCCTCCTAACATGGGCCCATGGGAGTAACTGCGGAGAAGAGACAGGAGGGGACAAGTAGCTGTGGAATTCCTTTCTTCAATCTGGGCCAGAGGCGGCAGCCCTGGGAGCCGGGCCTCTGGGACTTTGGGGCAGGGCAGTGGACTTGATGGTAGTTTGGGTGCAAGGCCGGTCTTGCTTCTCCTTGCAGTGGACCCTCAAAGCTTCAAAGCCTCCTGCTGCCCAGACGTGCTGTCCCGCCAACAGGAAGAAAAGCCTTGGCTCTGGGCTGGGTCGGCAGGTTTCCTCTTTCCAGTTTTGTAGGATGCTGCTAAGGGGCACACTCACCCCACTTTAAGTTTGGGGACAGCGTGGGGGGGCAGCCCTGCTTGCTTTGCAGGATTGCCCTGGCTAACCCATGGTCCCTGGATTAAGTCACAGACACTCTTCCATGAGCGCCTAGATCTTCTCTGTACTTTGCAGACTGCCGTGTACATATGTGAATGCGGTGGCACTTCAGGGGTGCCACGCAGACCTAGGAGGTCACACACATGTCTAGCCTGGAGGGAAAGGGAGGCGTCCTGGAGGGGACCCTTTATCTGCAGGTCTCGGGGAATCCAGCTCCTGGGGCTTGGAGGTTGGTTAGAGTCACGTATTCTGGAGGAGCTGTGTGGCCGTGCAGACAGGTTGGCTTCTGGGCGGAGGTGTGGGATTTCTGCACAGGGTGGGTGTAGCCACCCGGGCGGGGGGGCTGTGGGCTCCAGCTCAGCCCTGACTGAATGAGGGCCGGCCAGGGTGAACACGACCCTCGCTGCCCGTCCCTGGCCACCATCTGTGAGATGGGAGGGCTGCTGAGCTCACTGCAGGCTCACGTCCATTCTGGTGCTCAACGTCCCAGCCCCCCAGCCCGGGGCTCCTCGTCCAGGCAGCAGAGACGCTGTCACCCTTGCAGAGAACAGCTCGCAGGCTCTCCGGGCAGGAAGGCAGCCCGGCCTTTCTCCTGGGCACCGAGGAGGGAGTGCGCTCTCCTGCAGTGAGGTGGGGTCCTGGGCTGCCCAGGTCGCATTGGTGCTTCACGGAGGAATCCGGCCTTGGGGCAGCGCCTCAATGCGAGCCTGCTGCGCCCGGTGCTGGCCGGCGTCCCACTGCATGGCCTCCGACGGCCTTGGGAAGTCGAGCTGCTGCTATCGCGTTGCCCAGGGGAGAGAACTGAGTCCTGGCGAGGCTGGTCCCTCCTTGCAGAGGTGCCACTCTGCTCTGCACTCCCGTCCCCAGGCGCATGAGGAAGGGTGAGACCCTGGAGAGCGGCCCCTCCTTGCTCTGCCCTGCCTGTCCTGGCCTCAGTCTCTCTCTGTTTTGGGGAGGGGGTGGCTTCTCTTGCCTCTGGGGCGAGGAGTGTTGCCTGTGAGGGCACCGGCGTGACAGCTGTTCCGCAGCACCCTCCCTGGGCAGTTGGAGTGCAGGCAGCTGTGGGGTGGGGGCCAGGCCCTCACTTTCCTGAACCTCGCGTGCTCTTTTCCAGCTTGTGGCAAGCTGACGGGCATAAGTGACCCCGTGACCATCAAGACCTCCGGCTCAAGGTTTGGGTCCTGGATGACAGACCCTCTGGCCCCAGAAGGTGATAACAGGGTAAGTGTCCCCTTATCTTACAAGGGGGTCATTGGACAAGGGGGTTCTGATGGGACATGGCAGGCCCTGGTCTCCCCATCTTCCTGGCCCACCTGCCAGTCAGACCACTCCAGGGGCTATGGGCTGGGCAGAGCCGGATGTCCCTGGGGGGTTTGTTCCTAGAGAGACTTGGGGGAGGGGCCCTCTGATAACTCAGAGTCACAGACCATGGGGGGAGATGACATGAGGATGGTGGCAGCAAATGACAGAGCTGGCAGACCCCTTCTGTGCCCCTTCCCAGGCCTGGCTTCACCCCAGACCTCCCAGCCGGCCTCTGCTGCAGGGGAGTCCTGTTAGGCCTTCCCTGTTTTAATGAGCCTCGTTAGTGTTTCATTTACTGTTCTCTTCATGGCTGATAGAAACCTATGTTCCTCTTTGATTTAGGAAACAGTCCGTGTTCTTTATCCTAGGCTTTTCCCCCCGGGTAAAACCTCAGCAGAGGAGAGAGAAACAAGCACTGCATCTGCCTTGATCTGGGGGCCTGGCTTTCTTTGTTTGCAGCCCTTGGGGCGACAGGGAGGTGAGGGGTGGCTGCCTGAGAGGGCAGCGCCGGGCCCGCTCGGCCCCCGGACTGAGTCCTGTGCTGCACCTTTGGACAGCATTGGTCCGGAGCCCTCGCGGAGGGTCCCAGTGGAGGAGGGAAGCTGCTGGGGCTTTTGCTGCCCTGGAGGCTCCCCGCCGGGGCACAGCCCAGAGGCCCAGAGTGTCTCTCGCCCAGCCCTCTTCCTGCAGGGGTTTGCAGGACCTTTAGAAACAAACACTTAAAAAACTCCACTCTTCCTCTGGGCCGATTGAGGAAGAGTCTGAAATGTGAGACCCTCTCCGCTTTATGGGGAGCATTTTTAATGGACGTGTCTGGATCGTGTTCTCTCTCCGGAGGTTTCTGATCTTTGTCTCCCCCTTCGCCATCTCCAGCATTTAGAAGGGGGATAGGGCGTGATCTCTTACATTTGAATCAGGACGTGGCATGGTGCTTCCGGCACCCTCTCTCCTGCAGAGATGGGGTGGGGAGGACGAGCTGGCTGTCGTGAGCCTGTTTCCTACTCACAGCCCCGTGGGCGAGGCTGCGCCGTCCCACCAGCCACACGCCCAGACCCCGTCCCAGTGTTGGCTGCTGGACAGTGCTGGAGGGGCCGGCCAGACTGCAAACCTCGGATACGTTTGGGGAGGGGTGTTTGTGGGGGGAGAGGTTGTTTTTGTCCTGTTTTCCGAATTGTGGCAGCTGTTGCTTGGAAGTTTTCTAACTCTTTGTCTGTTGCTCTGACCGTCCTTCTATCCCTCACCCCACCTGGAAAACCTCACCTCTGTTTGGAGTTGGGTTGGAAACTTCCATTTGCAGCAGACGTTAATAATAATATATGGTAATGGTGATGATAATAGTTATTATCATTATTAAAATGATGATGGTAATAATACAGAAATAAAGACAGATGACGGTGTCAGACACTTAGAAGGCAGGTCCTGTGTGCCTGGGCTGGGCTGGACACTTTGCTTCTGTACGTTAATTCCATTCGTGTAGTTATTATCATTATTAAAATGATGATGGTAATAATACAGAAATAAAGACAGATGACGGTGGCAGACACTTAGAAGGCAGGTCCTGTGTGCCTGGGCTGGGCTGGACACTTTGCTTCTGTACGTTAATTCCATTCGTGTCAGAGAAAGTGACAGTGGCCGTGGTGCGGCCACACTGTGTGCTTTATCTGGAGCACTTGGCATGCCCTTCTTGGTCTGGTCCTCTCAGTGACCCTCCAGTGTCGAGATCACCTTTATCTCTGCTGAGTTGATGAGAAGACACAGTGTCCTCACCCCAGGGGTGTCACATGCTGTGCCCAAGGACACTGACAGGCTGGTTGGCAGTGTCGTTGAACTCCCATCTACAGTAGGCACTGACGTTCCACGCAGAAGCTCCCGAAACCTCCCACGTGCAGTCCCGCCCACCCTGTTACACAGAGCAGGACAGCCACCCCACAAGCCCATGTGCACTGAGCTGGGATTTGTGAGCAGGAACTGGTTGCCTGGGGGGGACAAACCCAAATCTGGAGTATTCTGCCTGTATCTAATACTGCAGATGTGCCTCTTGGCTCCTGTTTTGATACTGGTCTCCTTTGTCCTAGAGAGCACTAGTCAAATTATCTTTTTTCCAGACACCAAGTGTCCGGGGCTCCTGGAGGCCCGGGCTGTTTGCTCTGTATGGTGCAGTGAGGGTGTGTCTGGCAAAGCTGCCGAATGCTCATGGGTGCTTGTGATCGTTAGACATCTATTCTCTGTGTGACGACTCAATCGCTCTCCAGGAGAGGAAGGGGGGGGACTTTGTGGGGAGCTGATGGCACAGGAAGGGAGGAGACGGGGTGCCGGGTGGGCAGAGGCTTCACGGGCACCTGCTCTGAGCGCTGGGCTCTGGCCTTTCCACCCCATGCGCTCAGCACGGCTGCCCGCATCTCCCAGACTGCTAAGTGGCTTGTCCTCAGGTCCTGCCATTGATCTGCACCAGTGTTGTGTTTTGTTTTGATCTTTTCCAATCTCCCATCTGATTTTGATCACACACACACAGGAGGCCAATAACTCGATCAAAAAAAAAAAAAAAGGAAAGAACTTGATGCTGGCTTCAGTGCAGCTGCCACGAAGGGCATTGTAAGAAGGGCATGGCCAAGCGGGGAGGGGAGAATTGCAGGGACCCCCTTGTGGAGGCCCCCTCTGGGAGACCTGCAGCTGCGCCCATGTGAGCATGGGAGGGACTGTCCTGAGCCGGCCTCCGTGTCCCTGCTACCTTTGCACTGAGCTGTCAGAGCGAGGTTCTCTGGGAATGCTTTTGCCTCGGTCCTTCCTCTGCTCATTTATTAAGCACCACTGTGTGCCGGGCACTCTGCTGGGCACCGAGGCGCTCCCACCGTTCTCTCAGCCCTTCCTATCCCTCCCGTGGCTGAGGCCTGCCCCATCTCACCAGCCGTGGAGGAGGCGAGGGCTTCACGGGGTCGGCCGGGCTCTCAGGTGCGAATCCACTGCCAGGCTGGGCCCACCCCCCAGGAGACCCCTGGAGCTCCAGGGACCCCATTCCCTGTCATCAGACATCAGAATGGAACCAGCACTACCCTGTCAACACCCCCAGGAAGTTCATGTTCAGAGGGGTGGTGTAATTCCCGAAGCGATGTCATTTTACAAACAGCAGTGTGCTTAGCTAAGTGCTTAAAAGTCTTTCTGTCATCTGAACAGTGTGAAAGCCATCCAGATATTTTATAAGGATCCTACAGAATCTTTTCCTGAAGGTCAAATTATCCAGAATGCACTAGACTATGTGGGTGGGGTCAGCACAGGACCTGCAGCTCAATAAACATGAACGTCCCTTCAGATCTTTTCTCTGCAGGAGCGGGGACGTTCACAATCTCTCTCTGCTCCTTTTCAACCTTTCCTGCCCCAGTGGAGCTTCTGGCTAAAACCACCGGCGTCTTCCACCTCCCTGTCTCCTCCCATTCAGCCAATGGCTCCCTTCGGAGCATCTTTTCCAGTGGCCCAGGCTCCTTGATCTTAGCAATTCTAACAGGAGGACGTGTGACAGGTGCTCACCAAGCCATTTAGCCAAGGCCCTTTAAATAGCACCCCCACTCTCGACCTCCCGTGGCTGTGTCGCATGTGTTTCAAAAGGCGGCGCCGGATTTAATGCCGAGACAGACGCCCCTCGCCCTGTTTGCCCTGGACCGGGATGGCCCCCTCCGCTGAAAAGCAGATGAACATAATCGGCACAATTAGGAAAATCCCATGTTCCCAGTAAACTCAACCGCGTGGAACTGAAACGCAGTGGACGTGCGGGGGCACCCAGTTTCTCTTCCACGGGGAGCAGCGCTGGGCATCCTGTCTCAGAGAAGCCCTGTCCCCTGAGAGCACAGCGTTTCCAGGCGCACGCATGCTCATGTGAGCAGGAAGAATCGGTCCTTTGCTTCGTTTTCTCTTTCCTGGTGAAGGGACCCTCCTGGGTGGGGGAGGGGATGTGGGCAGGGACTCGGGACCAGCCCCTGAGGCAGGCAGGGGCAAGGAGCAGAATGTCACAGCCAAACTTTTCAGAAGACAAGAGTCGCTGTGAGGGGCGGCGAGTTCCCAGGGCCCCGCAGCCTGTGTTGCAGAGTTAGGAGAGGCTCTGGTTGGGACAGGGCTGGCCTCGCTCACCAGAGGCCCTCGGGGGATGTGTATGTGGCCCTCTGCCCACCGACTAGAGAAGGACAACTGATACGGAGACCCCACGGCCCGTCAGGAGGCCTGGGTCCAGGGTGGACCGTGGGGGCCAGCAGTCTCGGTCCTTTCCTGCCCTGTTGTGGGGAGATATGTCACGGGGACATTGGGGACATCCCATGGGTCTCACCGGAGGGTACCCGCACAGAGTCCCTGTGAGCAGTGTGGCCCAGAGCCCAGCACCAAGGTTATGGAGCCTCTTAGAACTGGAGTCTGGATCTCCCTGCTGCCCTCACCAGTTCTGTGACCTTCAGGACATTCTTAACTTTCTGTACCTCAGGGTCACGTCCAGGGGTGCTGGTACACCCAGGACGGTGGGCACTGAGCACGCAGATGCCGTGGGGCCACCAGCGCCCCACCACCTGCGGGCAGCCCGTCTAGCTGGTAATGAAGAGTGACTCAGATAGCCTCTCCTGTGCACTGAGAGAGGGACGCACACGGGCCACTGACTTGCCAAGAGGGCTCAAGGAACAAATGGCTCCCTGCAGCCCCTGCCCCTTGCCCTGTGGACTCTCAGCTGGGAGAGGCTCTGCCTCCTGCTGCCCCGTCCCATGGGCTGCACTGTTCTTGCCTCCAGAATGTTCTCTCAGGTCCTCCTGTCCTGTGCCTGCGGACCCTAAGATTGTTCCAGCAGGAGGATTTGTGCATGGAGCTACGGCCCATGGGGAGCTCTGACCTGAGGTCATGCTTTAGGAGCATAGAGACTGTGTCCCCAGCACCTGGAAGAAGGGAGCTGCATGATGCACATTGGTTGAGCTGATTGGAAACCTCAAGAAGGTTGGCTGCCTGAGTCATCCTGAGCCAGCTTATGCCCACCAGTTCCTCTGTGAGACTCAGGCCTGGGGGGCTGTGGCTCTGGGGCTCCATTTAACCAAGGCCCAGAGCAAGCAGCCAGCTGGCCATGCATGCCCGGTTCACAGGTACTTCTCTCCCCACGGAGGGTGATCCTTCAACCCAGCCCGCACAGGGCTGCTGTGGACATGCCTCATGCTGGAGGAGCCCAACCACAAGGCCTCATGTGGATGCCACACTGCCCATGAAGGACGCCGGCTAGAGGGCTTGCTTTCTGCAGGGGCACAGACAGGGGCCACCATACAAGGTTTAGGAGAAGGTCCCTGAGGGGCGAAGGAAGGGGGATGAGAGCACTGCCTGGAAGAGGCCATGGCTGGAGGACATGGGCACTGGTGGTGACATCTGGGAGTAACTGGGTGGGAGAGTCGCTGTCTCTGAACAGACCGGCTGTGTGGGGCAGTAGGGCAGCCTCGGGCGTTTGGGGCCAGGGCAGCTGGCGGCATAGGCAGGCGTGGACGCGCCATATGTGAGATGCAGACAGGTGGATGAGCTTTCTGGTGAGCAGAGCGGGTGGCAGCTGGGACCATGTTGACCATGAGATCCCCAGAGAGACCGTCCTTCTCTCTGGGCCTCTCCGAACAGGGGATTTGCAAGCACTGGTCACAGGGATCCTGGTCCTCCCTGGGCCTCTGTGATTTCGTGGAGGCATGGGTGTTGTGACTGTGTGTTGTGGACGTCCTGGGCTGGTCCCCAGGCTGAGCTCAGTGTGGTCTTAAATTTCAGAGGAGCTGGACCCTCCTGCCACATGCCCACGGGTGGTCCTAGAACTCCTTCTTTCAGCAGTGCCCTCAGGGGCCACTCCTCCTGCCCCAGGCTAAAGACAGAAATGAGAATGCCTGGCATTTGTGGAGCAGTGGCAGGTGGTAGGTCCTCACATGGTGTATGTTGCACCCAGGGGAACTGAGGCACAGAGAGGGGCAGCAGCTCTCCTGCCATCACACAGCTGCAGGGTCGGGCCCGGATCCAAGCAGGCTGGCCGTGGAGGTGCATCTTGCTGCCAGGCTGGCACGAGCGCCCCAGCCACAGGGAAGCCCCTCACTCCCTGGTATCGATGGAGCGGGTCCTTCATTGACAGACCACAGACATGAAGTGAGCCATGCCGGGGCAGGTGCTGGGGCCACAGTGATGCCAGGAGGTGGCCACTGTGTCGAGCAGGAGAGGCAGGTGGGAATGCCCCAGTGACAACGATCGTGATGTGTGGGTGTGGAGGTCTAGGGTACATTTGTGTCCCGGGGCCACTGCGACAGATGGCCACGGACCAGGGGCTCAGAAGAATAGGAATGGATTCTCTCCCAGTTCCGGAGGGCAGAAGTCCGAAACCAAGGTGTCGGCCTGATGGCGCTCTCTCCCTGGATGCTCTGTGCAGGATCCGTCCCGCCTCTTCTGGAAGCTCTGGGTGATCCTTGGCTGTGGCCACATCACTCCAGTGGCGGCCTCTGTCTTTACACAGCCTCTGCTCATTGTCTGTGTCTTCTCTTCTGTCTCTTTTAAGGACACTTGTCGGTAGATTTAGGGCCTACCCTAGTCCAGGATGATCTCATCTCGAGGTCATTAATTTACTTCTGCAAAGACCTTTTTTCCAAATAAGGTCCCATTCACAGGTTCTAGGATGTGCACATATCTTTCGGGGCCACTATTCAGTCCACTGCAAGGGTTGACACCTGCCTAGGGGACACTGCAAAGACCTTTTTTCCAAATAAGGTCCCATTCACAGGTTCTAGGATGTGCACATATCTTTTGGGGCCACTATTCAGTCCACTGCAAGGGTTGACACCTGCCTAGGGGACACGGGCTTAGGGAATGCCTCCCATGGAGGTGAGCCTGAGCTGGGGGCGGGCAGGAGGGCCTGGGGTCATGCAGGGGCAAAGAGCATGGGACAGGCATCTGAGAGTACACGGCGTGGCCTGGTGGGAACAGGACTGTGTGGCAGGTGGGGCGGCAGGGTACGGACTGTGCTGGGCAGAGGAGTTTGGAGTTGTGGAGTTAGGAAGGGTTTATGTAGGGGAGTGACAGGTTGGATTGGGGTTCTAGAAGGTTCATGTGGGCCCACATTATGGCTGTGGGGCCAGTGAGGGGACTAGTGGCGTAACTGATGGTGGGGGAGCCTGGAACCAGGTCCTGGATGCAGATTAGTCACTGCTTGAGTGGAACAGCATGCTTCGAAAGCTTGCGGTGCCACCCGTGAGCCTCCGGCACAGGAAGCAGGTGAAGAGCCGGGGTGACGTCGTCCCAGCCCCATCTGTGAAGGGTAAACTGAGGCCAAGTGGGAGCAGCGGACGTCTTCCTGAAAATGGGCTCACTTCTGTTTGGGACATTCGCTCCGTTGGGGTTGGACATGCACGGATTCTTTCCTCAAGACTGCTAGGGCCGAAAAAGGTCAAAGGGGGCGCTTCTTTCTAAATTCAGTCCTGCCCTGGGAAAGAAATGTCCTCTCGTGGCTCTCAAGCGGGAGCCGGAGATCTTCAGGCCCGTGGGCCGTCTTACCCCTGCCTGTAAATACATGACTCGGGTCTGCAGCCTCCAAGCCAGGCCTTCGCACCCTCCCGTCCACCTGCGGCTGCCTCTGAGGGCCTTTTACCAGGAAAAGGGAGGAAGTTGGATGAAGCCTCACATGACCAGGCTATCTCTCCCCAAATGCCAGGGTGCCATTGCTTGCCTGCTGATAGGGGCTGGGGGCGCCAGACACTCAGGATGCAGGCCGGGCATGGTGTGTGGCATGGGAACAGCTTTGCCCTCCAGGGGAACAGAGAGCAGAAATGGTAAGTGGGCTGCGGGACGCTAGCCACTTGGCTGGCAGGTTCATGGAGTGGACGGCAGAGCAGGGAGGCTTTCCTGCCTCACCCCGTTGACACCTGAGACCTGCACATCTTCTATCGTGGGGCTGTCCTGTGTATTGTAGGGTGTGTACAGCACCCTGGCCTTCACCCACCAGATGCCAGCAGCACACCCCACCCCACCCCCAAGTCCTGACAACCCAGACTGTCTCCAGACATGGCCAGTGTTCCCTGGGGGCATAATGACCCCTGATGGGAACCCCTGCCCAGAGCAGGTTTCAAGCACAGGATTTGAGTCACCTCCTGGCTCTGTCCACTGCAGTCACCACACCACCCTGGCCTCAGTTTTTTAGTCGAAAATGGGGTGGTAACAGCTCCCTTGGTGCATGGGCTCCTATGAGGACTGAAGGCAAGAGACAAAACCAGTGTCTGGCACAGCAAAAGCCTCCCAAAATGACACATAGCTGCCCAGGCATCCAGACAGCCCAGCTGTGCCGTGGCCTTTAGCTGACGCCCGTGGGTCTTGCTGAAAGCATGGGTGTGAAATCACCCCAAAACCAGCACTGTCTCCAGGGCCACCTCCCCAGACACAAATCCAGACGGTGCTGACGGGATTAGATCCCAGCCTTGGGACGTGGGTAGGACGGGAGATAAAGGCATTCCAAATGAGGAGGTCATTGTGAATGCACTCGGGATGGGCCCCTAAAAACAGGGCTTCTGTCACCAGGCCCTGCAGGCTTCTCATGATGGCCTCTCTGTGGCCTCCCGTGGCTTCCCATGGGGTGACAGCTCAGCCACAGTGGGAATATTTACTCCATGGAAACTGGCAGTCGTCCAAAGCCACCTCCCTGGTGCCGCCCCAGGCCCCAGACCTGGTTGTTTGTTGTTTAGCACCTGTGCTGATTTTCCTTCCCCACCGCAGTTGCATTTTCGGAAAGCCTTGTGTCCTGTGTTCAATTTGCCAGTGTACAGGAGGGAAAGGCAATGTAGAAATCCTTAGTAATTTGATGCCGATGTCACCCATTTCTGCCCCAGGAAGGAGGCTCTGGACACTGTGGGTCCAGGCAGGGATTATTCTGGGTCCCACTTGCTGGGAAGGCTGGCGTGTGAACATATGCACAGATGTTCTCCATAGCAAGATAGGAAGAGGCGATTCCTTTAGAGGTGGGTCAGGAGAGGGTTCATGGAGAGATGTCTCTTGAATTGAGTCTGAAAAGCGGCAGCGAACGCCATGCCTCAGAAAATAGCCAGGCAGAGGCGGAGGCGGAGGTGGACGGCTCTTCAGTAATTCGACCAAGGGAGTCAGTACCCTCAGTACCCGTCCTGTCCTAATCCGTGACCCACATCCTTGAGGGCAGTCTGTGGGAGACTGAGGATGGTAACAGCCTCCAATGAGGCCCAGTTTAAAAACAAAAAAAGTCTCATTAAAACAAAAAGTGCATCTGCCTTTTTAAGCACCCAAATGGATGTCTCAGGAACAAGGTTATGGTTTTCTTTTTTTTAATTTTTAACGCATGTGTAATGCCAAGTCTGAAAGCTCCCGCATCCTCATCTCTCCTGCAGCTCCCGGAGCCCGTGATGGATCAGGCAGCTGTCTTACTGTCAGACAGATGCGCGGGCAAGGGCGTTAGCCTGCCAGATTTCCATCCGCCTAACTGCATTGCTTTCTAATTTGCTCCCATATTGGTTGAAAATGACTAAAGCATTTTGTACCAAGTCTAGACAGTTCTCAAGTCAACTGGCACTTAAGCAATCATCCAAAATCTCTCCTTCCGTAACCCCAAACTTGAGCCTCTACTGGGTTTGTTATCTTGGTTGATTTCGACAGCCAGAACCTTGTGAGAAGCCCACGTTGTTCTCGGGGAGGCACTTACCCCCGATCGGGTGTGACAAGGAGTGAGTACACTCACAGTGTCCCAAATGCCACGAGTGATGTTCCACCTGCAGATAGGATGACTCAACCTGTGCTGCGGTGACAGACGGGCAGGGTGGAGAGGCCTGACGCTGGCATACAAAGGTGGCCTTGACAGCAGTGGTCACAGCAGACCAGAGCCACCAGTACTGTGAGCATTTGAACTTGTACAGGGTCCATCTCACTGCTGCTGGGATGCTCGCGCTGATGGGGTTCCTTTCTTCCATACATGTGGCCGGGCAGCAAACTCGCCAGTGTGGCATCCCAAGCAGAAGGCTCGGTGTGGGGCCTGCCCTGGTTGTATGAATTGTGTAAGCTCCACAGCCCACGCACTGGGGAGGCTGCCGTTCTGTCCCTTCCCACGGCTGCCTTCCCACGGTGTCCTCCCTCCGAACTGGAGGATTCCTTCTCTGGCAGTGAAATAGTCCTGTCCCCTTCTGAAAAGTGCACTCTGGGTTTGGAGGAAGGTCATGACACCCATGAGTCTTAGTGACTCTTTCCTGGTTCTTTCCAGAGCCTGCCTGTCCTGGGAAGTGCTAATGGTCTGCTCTCTCTGCAGGTGTGGTACATGGATGGCTACCACAACAACCGCTTTGTCCGCGAGTACAAATCTATGATTGACTTTATGAACACGGACAATTTCACCTCGCACCGCCTGCCCCACCCCTGGTCCGGCACGGGGCAGGTGGTCTACAACGGCTCCATCTACTTCAACAAGTTCCAGAGTCACATCATCATCAGGTTCGACTTGAAAACGGAGACGATCCTCAAGACACGCAGCCTGGACTACGCAGGCTACAACAACATGTACCACTATGCCTGGGGTGGCCACTCAGACATCGACCTCATGGTGGACGAGAACGGGCTGTGGGCCGTCTACGCCACCAACCAGAACGCGGGCAACATCGTGATCAGCAAGCTGGACCCCATCTCGCTGCAGATCCTGCAGACCTGGAACACCAGCTACCCCAAGCGCAGTGCTGGAGAGGCCTTTATCATCTGCGGGACCCTCTACGTCACCAACGGCTACTCGGGGGGCACCAAGGTCCACTACGCGTACCAGACCAACGCCTCCACCTACGAGTACATCGACATCCCCTTCCAGAACAAATACTCCCACATCTCCATGTTGGACTACAACCCCAAGGACCGGGCCCTGTATGCCTGGAACAATGGCCACCAGATCCTCTACAACGTCACTCTCTTCCACGTCATTCGCTCTGACGAGTTGTAGCTCCCTCTGCCCAGAAGCCACGGTCCAAGTCCTCACCCACAAGGAAACTCCTGTGAAACAGCTGCCAAAATGATACTCATCACACTAATTTGGAAAATCATCAGCAATGCGGATCCTGACGTCGAGGGATGGCATTACCTCCTGTGTCTCCCGTTCGTGCCGGCGGGCCACAGACGTCCTAAGAAACCCCTGTACTTGCAGCTGGAACTGCAGCCCATGGCACCCCGGTTCTGCCCCGTCCGTCCTCTCTGGTCACAGAACATACTAAAGAAGCAAGGTAGTGACTGTTGGCCAATTCTCGCCCAAGAATGGCCCGCTGTTAGGGTGGCACGGACGTTTCCTCAGTCGTGGTCGCCTCCGATGGCTGTGATCGTCCTGTCTCCTTGAGAGCCCCGGGCTGCGCTCGGCGCAGGCTAGTGTCGCTCCCATCCCATCGCAGCTGCTGTTTCCTGACTGTGTTGTTGTCTCTTAGATCAACCGTGCGGAGGCTCCAGCCGCACGCAGACCTGTGTCCAGCACTTGCTAAAGCGATGGTCGGAGAGCACAGAACGAAGTCGCTGTACCCACGTTGTTTGAACTCGTGTACCCCGTAGATACTTGTGCAGTGTCCGTCTGTTCCCCCTTGAGGTGGTAACCCTGTTCGTTCAGTTTATGCAGTGGATGTTGTAAATGCAATGCCGTAGTTTGGATTAATAAGTGGATGGTTTTTGTTTCTAAAAAGAAAAAAAAAAAAATCAGTGTTCACCCTTATAGACACATAGTCAAGTTCATGTTGATAATAATCAAAGGAATTACTCTCTTCCTATTAAATTATCCAAGTCCTGTAGCCGCAGATGGGAAGGCTTGCCAGGGAAACTTCAGTTTCCAAAGGGAAAGGAATGTGAAGAGGGCAACAGTGTGTGGAAAGAACGTTTTTAAAGTAAAAAACGAGGAAAACTTTGTACCTTCCAGTTATCTGAGGAAAATAAAAACATTAGGAGATGTTTTCGCTTCACTTGTCATTTCTGAGGGTTTTAAAAACGATCAAGACTTCCAGATCTCTTCAGAAAAGGGAGAAAGGTCCCTCCTTTCAGAAGAGAGCAAAGGGCACATGCCCCACTGGGTCCCTAACTATAAATCCCCCCAAAAGTCAGAG
>NW_007737264.1:54316-55015 GCF_000696425.1 Galeopterus variegatus | reverse complement strand
ACTCACTCAGAGGTGCTTTTATAATTATCCAAACTGGGAAAATACAGTTTAAAAAATGAAGAAAAAAAAAAAGGGTTTTTAAAAATTTTTTTATTTTCTAAGTTGACTTGAATTTACATTTGGGAGTAAAAGATATTAGCCTCATGAGGTTGTTAGACTTTAATTGGATTTGAACATGACTCTGATCAAGAAACATATATTTTCCCATTTGGAAGCCTGACTGCAAAGAATTGCAGGAGACTGAGACTACACATTGGTGATTTTCAATGCAGACACAAAGAGATTAGTATTGAGGTTAAATCTGTTCTCCATACAGTATTTAAATGACTTACGAGACGAAATCAGGTCCCAAAGGGCATCTTAATTTGCTAATAATGGAAAACCACATGGAGGATCAACCCATCCCAGTGACATTGAAAAGATTTAGCAGGATTTGTGCAGATTAGAAATAGTATCAATGAACAGATGTGTCATTACCAACCAGTTCCATAAAATGGCAAAATTAGTTTCTGTTATAGAAAGGCGTGAGAATGTCATTCTGGTGGTGGATGGATGAGAAGAGGGAAGTACGGTTACGGGTTGAAATTGAGCAATAGAAAAAATTATATTTTAGTATCAAATTTACTTTCTCTTGAGATTAGATAGATAGATAGATAGATAGATCTGGTGTATTGAAACCTATTTTCCTAAGGAAAAAAA
>NW_007737264.1:41669-54077 GCF_000696425.1 Galeopterus variegatus | reverse complement strand
TAGATAGATAGATAGATAGATAGATCTGGTGTATTGAAACCTATTTTCCTAAGGAAAAAAATGACATGTTAATACTTTCACATATTTACTGCTCACTAAATACATGTTGATTGAATGAGATTTATGAATATTTTTAGAGTTTGACTTGGAAGACATTACAGGGGATATCCAGAATGACTTTTGTAAATCAAATGATGTGATGTAGTAGTTAAGGTAACATTAGGTGCTATAACTAACAAACCCAAGAAATTTAAGATGGCTAAAATTCATAGAAATGTATTTGAGTCTAAAACAGGTGTTTTTAATGGGTGGGCATCTCTCCTCCCAGTTGTTGTTCACAGTCCCATGCGTCTTTGAATTTCTGGCTTCAACATCTCTTAAGGCCTCAGGTCCTCTGCTGAGTCATCTCTCTCCAGCTGGCTCACGGGAAGGAAGAGAGTGGAGAAGTCACACCTGCTTGGTCACACCTGTAATTGGCACAGTTCATTTCTGCTCACATCCACTCAGCAAGAGCTAGTTACAAGGCCCAAATTATGCAAAAAAGGCTGGGAAATATATTTCCTGGATGGGTAGCCACTTCCCTACAATCACTGGAAAGCATGAAATTTTTTTTTAGATAGCTATGTGTCTCTGCCTCAGTTCACCCCTATAGCCACCAAATATGTGTTTGTCTCTTATTTCCCACCAGACAGAATATATGATCAACAAAGGGGAAGACTGCAAAATCAAACCCAATTTCTGCTTTTGTTCAATGTCCAGGATCT
Organism: Galeopterus variegatus; assembly: GCF_000696425.1. Classification (NCBI taxonomy): domain Eukaryota; kingdom Metazoa; phylum Chordata; class Mammalia; order Dermoptera; family Cynocephalidae; genus Galeopterus; species Galeopterus variegatus. Next base: position 53,313 of record NW_007737264.1, on the reverse strand, counting down.
TTTAATCAAGTCCATATTTGCATGTTTCCTCTGATCTGGCAGTTTATCAATTGTAGTATTATCTGTCTCCTAAATACCCCCTAATATAAAAAGGTAGAGCAGGGCCAACATAATGAAATAAAAATTTGTTTTTTAAAGGAAGGACTGGAAGACACAGAGCAGTCACTGATCCATACCAATGATGAATTCTTTTAAAACAAGCATTTTAAAAAATAAAAATGACATCTGGGCTTTTTTTTTTTAAATTTAATATTACACAGTGCTTATCATTTGATGCTGGATATAAAAGTCTGGGTATTTTGACATTTGAAACTTGACTACAAAAAGGACACCAGTAGGTCCCCAGACTACAGTAAGAATACTCCATTAGACAAAATGAAAAATAATGATGCAGCGAATACAACCACAGCATTGGTTATTGGTCCAATTTGTAAATCACATAGATGGTAATATAAAGCATGATCAGAAGGCAATTTCTTTTTTTGGCAGCTGGCTGGTACGAGATCTGAACCCATGGCCTTGGGATTATAAGGCTGTGCTCTAACCTACTGAACTAACTGGCCAGCCCACAAAGCAATTTTTAGTAACACCACACCCACATTAAAATGAAATGTTTTTCCATACTAATCTTTCCTCCTTGCCATTCTGGGTTCTTTCATGCAGCAATTGGGAAGTCTCTTGCTAGTTTAATAACTGTCAAACTTTTTCATCCAGAGGGATTTATACCTTGTTCATTTCTCATTCTGTGGTGTTGAATTGGCCAAGAAACTCTAGGAACGCAAACACGTTTTTATATCATTTGCACCTTTGCCCTGAAATTGGTGCCAATATTGATTATCCACTCTAACAGAGGGGAATAGGGATGCAGAGAGATACCAAAGTCATTTATATTTAGCTTTAGAGTATAATGATAACATTTCAGTTTTTCTCTTTTCATGTGGCTTTATTTAGCGTAATATTAAAACAAATTTGTGTTCCCGAGAAAAATATTTTGGTTGGGTGTCAAGAAAAAAGTAGTTCATTATAGAATTTTGCAATAGATATCCTACACTGTTGAAAAGCTACCACCAGATAATTAAGAATCAATAAGACTAAATCGATTTTTTAACCACTTCTTTGAAATATAATTGATATACAAAAATCTGTACAAGTTTAATGTTTACAACTTGATGAATTTGGAGGTAAGTTTACACTCATGAGACTATCACCACTATCAAGACCATAAACTTATCCATTACCTCCAAAAGTTTCGTTTCATTCCCTTTAGTTTTTTCCATACTTAAAAAAAAAAAAAAAACAACTTTAAATAAATGATTTTCTTTTGTGGTAAAAGCACTTATGATCTATTTTATTAGAAATTTTTTAAGCATAAAATAAAACTTTCTTAACTGTAAAGCCCTATGTTGCACAATATTTATTACTCCATTTATTAATCTTGCATAACTGAAACTTGGTACCCTTTAACCAATACCTCCCCATTTCCCCCTCTCACAGTCCCTGGCAAACACTATTATACTCTTTGGTTCTGAGAATTTGACTATTTTAGATTCCTCATAAAAATGAGGTCATGCAGTATTATTCCTTCTATGTCTATCTTATTTCACCTAGCATGATGTCTTCCAGATTCATCCATGTTGTCGCAAATGGCAGGATGTTTTTTTCTTTTTTAAGGCTGCGTAGTATTCCATTGTATATATATATATACCACATTTTCTTTATTGACTCATCTGTTGATTAACATTTAGGTTGTTTCTAGATCTTGGCTATTGTGAATAATGCTGCAATGAAAATAGGAATGCAGATATCTTTTCAACATACTGATTTCATATTCTTTGCATATATGTACCCAGAAGAGAGACTGCTGGATCAAATAGTAATACTATTTTTACTTTTTTGAGGAATCTTCATACCGTTTTCCATAGCGGTGTCACAAATTTACATTCCCAAGGGTTCTCTTTTCTTAACATCATTGACACCACTAGTTACCTTTTGGTTTTTTTTTTTTTTTTATAATAGCCTTTCTACCTGGTGTGAAGTTATATCTTATTGTAGTTGTGATTTGCATTTCCCTGATGATTAGTGATGTTGAGTACCTTTTCTTATGTGTGTTAGCTATTTCCATGTCTTCTTTAATGAAATGTCTGTTCAGATCCTTTGCCCATTTTTAAATCAGGTTGGTTTTTGTTGTTGCTGTTGTTGTTCTGTTTTGTTTTGTTTTGCCAGGACGATCTTAACGTATTTTGAATATTGACCTCCTATCAGATGTGTGGCTTGCATATATTTTATTCCATTCTGTAGGTTGCCTTTGCATCTTGTTGAATGTTTCCTTTGCTCTGCAGAACCTTTCTAGTTTGATATAATCTGATGTGTGTGTTGTTGTTTTTGTTGCTTGTGCTTTTGGTATCATATCCAAGAAATCATCACCAAGTCCAACGTCATAAAGCATTTTCCCTATCCTTTCTTCTAAGAGTTTTATTGTTTCAGGTTTTACACTTACTCTTAATCTATTTTGAATTGATTTTTGTGTTTGGTGTGAGATAAGGGTCCAATTTCATTCTTTTGCATGTGGATATCCAGTTTTCCCAACACCATTTATTGAAGAAACAATCCTTTCCCCATTGTTTTTTCTTGGCACCCTTGTTGAAGATCAGATGACTGTATATGTGTGGGTTTACTTCTGGGCCCTCTATTCCATTTCAGTGACATACACAACTATGTCTGTTTTTATGCCAGTACCATACTATTTTGATAACTACAGCTTCATAACATATTATGAAATCAAGGAATATAATACCTCCAGCTTTATTCTGTTTATTCTAAATTGCTTTGGTTATTCAGTGTTTGTTTGTTCATTTGTTTTTGTGTTTCCAAGTGTATTTTAGTTTTTTTTCCTATTTCTATAAAAAACGTCTTGAGATTTTAATTAAGATTGCATTGAATCTGTAGATCACTGTGCGTGTAAATTGATTTTTATTTACAGAATAAAATCTTTGTTCCTTCTGTGGAAAATGGGTTCATGATTATACTCAACTGCGTCATCATCACAGAGAAGGTCAGAACAACCTGAGCATGTACAAAGTGGCCCAGATTTCCCTAACTGTTGTTAATTTTCTCTAAGGAATTAAGAAGCTTGAGTTTTTCCTTGAATGAATAAGTGAACAGCAGCTATCCATCCATGGCATGTGCAGGTAAGTGCTCAGAACCTCCTAGTTGGGATGGACTCTGCCTGAATCATGTCGGAAACTGTAGGCAGAAGAGGAAGATCAGAAATACTTGGTGGATGGGCTCACAAATAAGTGAATTTTATATATGCAGGGCTAATAACAAGTTCCACACAACAATTTTCCTTGAATGGGAGAGTCTGCCCTGGTTTTCCAAGTGTCTATCTAATGTTATGGGATAGAGGTTATGTCTCTTTGCATCAGAAAATTCTTTGTCAAGGCAAGAAAAACTGGATAGCTGTAGGAATTTATTAGGGAGATATGTAGAGGTTGAATATCTTGAATATCTAGGATTACTAATGTCTGTTACTTTTCCCAAAATAGGTACTGCATATTATGGCTTTTTACTATTGTCATGGCAGACACAATAAGTATCTCGCCCCATACCAACCATCTTTTAGTTTCAGTTCCTAATCCAAATTAGAAGGCAAAGATGGAGTAGGGACTGGAAGAGTAATCCTCTTTCTCACTGGCTATAGTGACAACAGTAGTAGTTATACTTCCATTCTTGAAGGTCTACCTGCTGCATGGAAGCATTACACCCTTATTGAAGATCAAGTGACTGTATGTGTGTGGGTTTATTACTGGGCTCTCTATTCTATTTCATTGATACCTATGAGTATGTCTGTTTTTATGCCAGTACCATACTATTTTAATAACTGTAGCTTTATAATATATTATAAAGAGTGTTGCATACCCTGTATAGCCATCCAGGGTAAAGAAGAAATTAAAACATAAATAGTTGTCTATGGCTATTGGCCAACTCAGTAATAACTTAATAAATCTGTTCACTGCATACTTGTCCTTCATAATGGGAGAAATATTTCCACCTGAACTTCCAGTATTGGAAACCTTATTCAGGAGAAAGAATTCCCTGCCTTTCTTCTTTGCACAACACTAACTGTATTTACTTCAGCATTCATTCAAAAACAACAAAAGCTGAAAATACTGAAAAGTCAAGGTCAGCGAAACTCAACCAAATGGGAAAGTATGTAAATGCAAAAGCAAATGAATTATCATGAATTATCTACGCACTCTGCAGGTCGCCTTTTTTCCTTAATCAAACAAAAAGGAAATTTCTAAGGAGTGAAAATTGTTAAACATTGGGAAAGATTACAGAGGTGGCTGCAGAATTTCTTCAGGAGACCATCAGTTATGGATTACTTCTCACTGGCCTCACAAATTTACAGCATGATCTGGAAGGCTAAGATAGAGAACTTTTTTGGTCTCAGCCTATTTACTTGTGAAATTTGATAATATCCTTGCTGTTTCACATAAATCTCATCCCCTATATGTGTGTGCATATGTGTGCATGAATGTATTTATAACTGGGCTGCTATTAAAGAGGCCTAGAGTCAGGACTGAAATTTCAATAAGCTGGATTAGAATAGGGTGGTCTGTGTAGAAAAGGAGATTGCAAGTCTTCAGCATTGAAGTTCAGGACAAGTAACTGAGAGAGCTACCCAGCGTGGGAAGCATGAGACTATCTGGAATCAAGTGACAAATCCCAAGTGAATGGGAACACTGTAAGAGCAAAGCATAGGTATAGGTGACCTTCCTCTGAGAGAGCACTGGGCCAGTGGTACAGGAATGGAGCAAGTTAGACACTGTAGGTCTCCAGAAAGATGCAGGACTCTTTTTAAGCACCACGATGAAAAACTTTAACTGAACACAAGCCATTCTTTTACAAGTTACATTTCCAATGTGTCTGTTCAATGTACTGCTGGGGGAATACAGAAGGAAAGGGAGACAGATATGACAAAAATCTAAATGGAATAGTGAGTATTTTTAGCAGTTAATAGGAGACAAGAAATAGTTGAAAATAAGTACATCAGAAGAAAAGGAAAATATATGACTCAAGAAAATATGTAAAGAGACAAATGGGAAATAGAAAACATCACTGGGAGTCCCATAGCTGTGACTACATTGATGTGGCCTCCAACAGTAATGAGCCTTGGGGGACAGCGCTAAGGAATATGAATTCCTCCTGTGAAGGAGGGAAGATAAACTAAAGCTGAAAATGAGGTAACCAGGGAAGGAGTAAAAATAACTAATATTTAACAGAGCTTTGTAGTTTATAAATGCTCTAAAGTATGTTCTCTCTTTGGAAACTTTCAATTCTTGGGCTGAGTGGGTAAATCAGTATCTTTTATTTAGCAAATGAGGAAATGCCTCATTTAAGTGATTTGTCCAAGGTCAGATAGTTACCAAGTGGTAGAATCAGGATTAGAGGTCAAGTTTTCTGACAATAATTCTCATACTCTTTTCTAATATGAGAGTGTAAACTTAGCATGAATAAATTTAAAGGTGAAATTGAGAAAGGTGAGTGTTTTCAGCTGGAGTATATCTGCAATGGTGCTAACAGATGCTGCTAAATGCGAACAAAGTTTAGTGTCATTAAGATTTTTTTGATTTGTCCAGTTATAAAAATTAGATAAAGTAAGTAAATAAAGAAAACCCACCCCCTAGTGATAAATGCTTTCGCTTCTTTATTTAGCCTAAAAACACATTGAACACTAGGCCTCCAAATCTGGGACACTGTATCTCTCGGCAGAGCAAGATTTTGAAACAAGATTTAACAACCTAGAAGGGAAAGGGAAGCTTCTTCGTAGATGACCACATATGGAAACAGAAACTTTCCCACCACCTGATGCCTTCTCCGGTCAGGCAGAGCCACCATAGGAGAGCATAAAAGATCACCCATCAAGTGTTAAAGGACAAATTCTTCCTATGTAAGGTGTCTTATTCAGTGTTTAAAAAAAAAAAATAATAATGCATGAAAGTCTGGTCTGCATGAATGTCAAAAGCTCAAGGTTGAGAGAATGTTACATCTTAAAGTTTGCATCAAAATCAATCATCGGGTTTTTCTGGCCTTATATTTTAACATTTGTATTTTGCTAGGCCCATTGATCATTGTTTTAAATTCCGAAGAGTGGCTCTAATACTATACACGTAGCGATGTTTATGTGAACAAATACTGTGAAGGTTAATTCTAGAGGTCAACTTGATTAGATTAAGGAATGCCAAGAAACCTAGTACAGCTAACTTTTTAGGTGTGTCCATGAGGGTGTTTCCAGCTGAGATTAATTTGAGAGCCTGAGTGGACTGGGTGGGAAAGACCTGCCCTTAATGTGGGTAGGAACCATCCAATCTGCTGGGGGACCAGAGAGAACACAAGACAGAGAAAAATAGATGAATCTCTCTCTCTATCAGCCACAGCTGGGATACACTCTTCTCTCCTGTCCGTGGACATCAGAGCTCGAGATTTTTCAGCTTTTGGGTTCCAGGACTTACACCAAGGACACATCAGCCTCCCTGGTTTTGAGGCCTCTGAAATTGGACTGAGCCACACTACCGGCATCCAGTTTGCAGGCAGCCTTTTGTGAGACTTTTCTTCATAATCTCATGAGCTAATTTCCCTAATAAATCGCCCTCATATATTTACAACATATCCTATTGATTCTGTCTCTCTGGAGAACCCTAATACAAATTCTAACTATACCTGGTATAGCATACTCTATTCTAGAAGTTCTTAATCATTTTAATAGGCTATTATCACATTGTATTTATTAACATATATTTCATCATAGACATGATTAGAAATCTTGTTATTCTCTGATATACCACTTAATGAGTCCAATTACCTAATTTTTGAGAACAAAACAGTTTCCATGACTAAATACAGTTTTCAGAAAGAATAAATGAATTCTATCAAAAGTTTGTTTCTATGAGGCAGTGTAGTACTTATAATCATTCTGAGCAATTTTATGCACAGGATTATGTTCAAGAAAATGGCTTACCATTACTCTGTAGAAATTCTCAGATTAATTTTTTTAAAAGATTAGGTAAAGGAATGCTCAGGAAAATAGATTATTCTCAATGCTAACATATTTTTTCATAAACTATTTTTTTATTGGTTATGAATATTCATAGGGTACAGAGCAAATTGTCACCACTCGTGACTAAGATGTGACGGCCAGATCCATACTGGCAGCATGCCTATTGCCACAAATTGTGATTATACCCCCTGTCCCCCACCCAATTACCCCCCCAATTTTCCCCAACCTTCCTCCCCATCCCCTTTCCCCCACTCCACTTTGTGTCCCTGGTTTTGTTCTCTCCCTCAGCAAGTCCAGAACACCACCGTGGTCTTTCTTTCCTTCCTTCTTTCTCTCTTAGCTCCCACTTATGAGTGAGGACATGCACTATTTATCCCTCCATGCTTTGCTTATTTCACTCAACATAAGTTTCTCCAGGCTCATCTATGTTGTTGCAATGGGTGAATTTCATTCTTTTTTATGGCAGAGTAGTATTCCATGGTGTATATATACCACAGTTTCCTTATCCAATCATCCGTTGATGGACATTTAGGTTGGTTCCATATCTTGGCTATTGTGAACAGAGCATCCAATGAGGGATTAATATCCACAATATAGAAGGAACTAAAGCAATTACACAGTAAAAAAAACAAGTAGCCCAATTAAAAAACAGGCAAAGGAACTGAATAGACATTTTTCAAAAGAAGACATACAAAAGGCCAACGGGTACATGAAAAAATTCTCAATATTACTAATCATCAGGGAAATGCAAATTAAAACCACATTGAGATTCCACCTCACCCCAGTTAGACTGGCTATAATCAAAACAAATGAGAATAACAAATGCTGGCGAGGATGTGGAGAAAAAGGAACCCTCCTACACTATTGGTGGGACTGTAAATTAGTGCAGCCATTATGGAAAACAGCGTGGAGGTTTCTCAAACAACTACAGATAGATCTTCTATATGATCCGGCAATCCCACTTCTGGATAAATACCCAAAGGAATGGAAATCATCATGTCGAAGGGATACCTGCACTTCCATGCTTACATATTACCTGACAGTCTCACCATTTATCAAGTAACAAATATGGTTTTCATACCACCACTGTACAACAGTTGTCCCTCCTAACCTGTGGGGGATACACTCCAAGACCCCCAGTGGATTCCTAAAACCACACATAGTATGAAATACTCTATACACTATGATTTTTCCTAAACATACATACCTATGATAAAGTTTAATTTATAAATCTGGCACAGTAGAAGACTAACAACAATAACTAATAATAAAATAGAACAATATACTGTAATAAAAGTCACATGTGAATGTGGACTCTCTCTCACAATATCTTATTGTACTATGTTCACCTATTTTCAGACTGCAGCTGAACGTGGGCTGCTAAAACTGTGGAAAGTGAAACCTCAAAAACAGGGGGTACTATAGTTCATCGGCTGGAGTGGTCACATAAAACTATGTCTACGTAAACCATGAGGAAACATTCTGCAGTACCGTGAAGAAATGTGAAACAATTCTACTTGCTTTTTAACCACAAAACGTATTATTATTATTTTTCATTTTCCATTATCTTTAACATTAATTTATTTGTATCTAAGTAAACACATGGATGTGGTTTAGGAAAATCAAAAGATGCTAAAAGCTTATCACAATAACAGCAACAACCAGCAGTCCTCCGTCCTTATCACTCCTTACCCTTTTCTTTTGTCCTGCAGGAAACTAATTTCAACTCTTTAAACTGTTTTTTTCCCCTTAATATTTGTATCTATTATGTTCATACTGCAGTCTCTTCATTCATCAAATTTAGATAGTGCCAATAAACTACCTATTGTGTTAGTTCTATTAAATCTTCCTTCCACTTTCCCCATCCTGAAAACATAATATTTTAACTTTTGGTTAATTCCATATTCATTATATTGGATTTTATGATCATGCAAACTTTATTTACTGTGGAGCTTTGTTGAACACTGCTGTTACAATCTCTTTCTTGCACAATATCTCCCCCTCTCTTACCCTCAAAGAAGTTAACACTTGCTTTTTATCCCCCTGGTTTTCTTTAAATCTTTGGCCAAACCTTTCCATCCCTACTAACTGCTTTGTAAAATGTCAGCCGATGCACTTTTTACATGGCCAAATTTACATGGCTCATTTACCATTCCTTTATTTCCCTTGAAATATCTCTCTGGAAACCTTCCTCACCTGCTTCCATCTGCACTGGTTGCTCTGAAGGTCTGCAGCCCAGTTTTCCAGTTCCAGGGCTTCCCTCCACAATCATCTGGAGAATTTCCTTCACTCTCCTCCTGTGCTGGATCTCCTGTCTCACCCTTCTTTCCCCTAGCTTTAGTAGGTTCCATCCTCCTCTAGCTTTCTAAGGCAGTGTTCTGGGAGGTAAATATTTTGAGTCTGATGTATCATAAAATGCTTTTATTTTGTCCTCAAACTAGATTCTTAGTTTGATTGGGTATAGAATGCGAGATAGGACATTATTTTCTTTAGCACTTTGAAAATATTTTTCCTCTGCTATTTACCCCCTATTGGTGGAAATGTGATACCGTTCTTGTTTCCGTGACTTTGCATATTATGTGTGTTTTCTGGAAGTTTTCTCTGTGTTCCCTTTTCACTCTTCTTTTCCCTTTCAACTTGAATTCATGTTCTTTAGTTACAGGAATTTTTGCATTGAATCAGTGATTTGCTAATTTCCTTCATAAGTTTCTTTGTTTTTTTTTTTTTTTAGAGGAGGGGACTACTATTAGTTGGATATAGAACTTTCTGAATTAGCCTTGTAGTTTTCTTATTTCTATCTTTTATTGTACATTTAAACAACTCTGCTTTCTTGGGAAATTTCTCTACTTATCTTCAAGCCTTTTAATAATATGTTTTGCTTAAGAAAAATGTTTATTTTAGAATACTTTTAGATTTAAGAAAAATTGCAAATAATGTATACAGAGTTCTCGAATTTCCCACACTCAATATCCACTATTGTTGACATTTTGCATTAGTATGGTACATTTCTCAGTACTCTCTACTTTATTTATATTTCATTAGTTTATGCCCTAGTCTCCTTTTTCTGTTCCTGGAGGTCATCCAAGACGTGATGCTGCATTTAGACATCATGCCTCTTTAGGTTCTTCTTGAATGTGACTGTTTCTTAGATTTTCCTTGTTTTTGATAACCTGAGAGTACTGGTGATGATCTTGAGGAGCACTAATCAGGTGTTTTGTGGAGAATCCCTCAATTTGGGTTTGTCTGGTATTTTATTTCATAGTGAGACTGGAGTTAGAGTTTTTTTGCCATTTCCATTATGCTGATATTAACCTTGAACACCCAGTAAGGTACAGTTTGTCAGGTTTCTTCATTGTACAGTTAGTTTTTCTTCTTTCCATACTGCATTTTTTAAAATAAGTCCCTAAGTGAAATCTATGCTTAAGTTGTGGAAACTATGTTTTACCTTTTTGAGGGGGTAGTATCTGCACATGCTGTTTGGGATTTTTCTGCACGGAAGATTTGTTTCTTCTCCAATTGAGTGTCCAATCATTTATTAATATCAGTATGGGCTCAAGAATATTTATTTATTCTTGAGTTATGATACAGTAATATGCTATTTATTTTGNCAATCATTTATTAATATCAGTATGGGCTCAAGAATATTTATTTATTCTTGAGTTATGATACAATAACTATTTATTTTCTTACTCAAATTGTTCCTACTTTTAGCATTGGGGGATCTTTTAATTAGCTTCTGTGCCCCTTTGACATACCCCTATAATTGTGTTTTGTTTGTTTACTTTAATTTTATGGTTTGTTGTGTGTTTTGTTTTGTTTTGGCATTTTCTTACTTTCTGGCACTACAAGATGATCCAGGCTCGTCTTGTATATGGCTTTCCCTGCCTTAAAATCTGCCATTTCTCTAATGAGGTTTGTTCCTTTTATTGCAAATAATGTTGGATAACAAGATCTGGGCACTGGGTGTGCTCAGTGCTACTGGAGTGCCATTGCTTCTAGGTACTGTCAGTGGACAGAGCTAGGAAGTATATGTATGTATACTGACCTGTGTATACACACATATCTATTTATTTCTATTTCTTTCAATCAGTGTCTATTTTAAGCTAAACATGGGTTCATGTTGATGTTTTTGACTCTAATTGAGCACTTAATGTTCATTCTGGCCTCCCCCTCCCCGTACTTATCTGCAAATGACCATGTATAGTTCCTTTTGTCTTTAGTCATACAGTTTTCAGTCATTTCCAAAGTTACTTACATCAGCAGCTTTTTTTTTTCTCACCCCCTTTATTGAGGTTGTCTCATACATTTGTAGTACAGTTAGACTCTTTTGTCATAGCCTGTACTACATTCTGGCATTCTCCACCCTCCCAGTTGAATTCTTTTTAATTTGCATACAGATAGGTTACTTGTAATATAAAGTTGTAGGAATTTTTACATAGAACTATAAGAATTGTCATTTGATTATACCATTTGACTGTAGGGTAGTACCATATATCCACCACTATTGTGTTATGTAGAACAGCTCATGCCCTACAAAATCCCTTGTGCTTTTCACTGAACCAACATTCCTTCCACCCCAAACCC
>NW_007737264.1:38977-40795 GCF_000696425.1 Galeopterus variegatus | reverse complement strand
TCATGCCCTACAAAATCCCTTGTGCTTTTCACTGAACCAACATTCCTTCCACCCCAAACCCCTTGTTTTCTATTTTCCATTTCTATTTTTTGTCTTTCCCACAATGTCATAAAAATGAAATTATGCAGTATGATTCCATTCACACACTGGCTTCTGTCACATTTCTTTGTAATGTGTATTTGAAATTCATACATGTTGTTGCTTGGATTAATAATTCATTCCCTTCGATAACTGAATCGTATTCCATAGTATGGATGTACCACAGTTTATCTGTTCATCTACTGAAGGACATTTTGGTTGCTTCCAGTTTTTGGAGACTATCAGTGAAGCTCCTATAAACATTCATATTCAGATTTTTGTATGGATATGAGTTTTTAAATCAGTTGGATAAATACCTAAAACATGATTGCTGGAGTGTATGGTCAGATTATGCTTAGCTTTGTAAGAAACTATCAAACTGTATTCCAAAGTGGGGGCATCGTTTTGCATTCCTGCCAGCAGTGAAAGACAGTTCCTCTTGTCCATATACATACTTGACAGTAACTGATATCAATTATTTTTTAATTTTTAAAATTTTAATTATTGTAAGAAATGTGTAGTGGTATCTCATTGTTGGTTTCCTTTTCCTGATTTTTAAAATTCATTTTATAAAGTTTTGAAACTTTGTCAATGTCTATAATTGAGGTATTACATATATGAGATTAAGTGGACAAATCTTAATTGTACAATGCAATGGATATTTACTAAGTAAACCATCTTTGTAACCACCACATAGACTGAGGTATAAAATATTGCAAACAACCAAGAAGTCTTCTCATATAAAATCTATTAGTTATCATATGCAAAGGTAACCATTATTTTAATCCATATCACCATAAATTATTTTCCTGCATTTGACTTTTATATAAGTAGAATCATACAGTTTGCATTTTTTTATATTTGAATTCTTTCATTTGATATTATGCTTATGCATTTCATCTATATAATTTTCTCAAGAAGTAGACTACTCACTTTTACTTTTATAGAGTATTCCACTTTATGTAAATGCCACAAATGTATGTATTCTATTATTTCAGATGCATTAGTTATTTCTTATTTGGGACTACCGTGAAGAATGCTGCTATGCACATTATTTTATATTCTTTTGTTCAACATATGTATGCATTTCTCTTTGGAATAAACCTGCAAGTGGAATTGCTGGGAAATAGGATAAGTTTATGCTCAAATTTAGGTAAAGGCTGCCAAATATTCTGAAGTGATTGAACCAATTTACCTTTCCATGAGTATTCAGAATATCCACATTCTTGCCAACAATTGGTATTGTCAGGTTTGTTTCTTTTTATTATTAGCCATTCTACTGTGTGTGTGTGAGTATGTGTTTAATTGTACTTTTAGTTTGTATTTACCTGATAACTAATGCAATTAAGCATATTTTCTAATGCTTTCTGGCCATGTGGTTATCTCTTTGACTGATGTTCAAGACTTTTGCTCAATCTTTATTGGATTTTCTGTCTTTTTCTTATTGATTCTTAAGAGTTATATAGATATTCTGCATATAATCCATTTATGGAGAGATATAGATATTTATAGAGAGAGCACAAATATCTTCTACTTATAGCTTATTCACAGGCTCTTGTCATGGTGATTTTTGGTGAATAGAAATTCTTACTTTTAATAGAGTCTATTTTATCTATACTTTCCATAAATAGTTAATGCTTTGTGGGTCCTGTTCAAAAATTCTTTGCTTATTAATAATTATGAAGATAATCTCTGCTTTCTTCTAGAAAATGTGTAGTATTTGTTTTCCTATTTTGGGCT
>NW_007737264.1:32773-38458 GCF_000696425.1 Galeopterus variegatus | reverse complement strand
ATGAAGATAATCTCTGCTTTCTTCTAGAAAATGTGTAGTATTTGTTTTCCTATTTTGGGCTTTCTTCTAGAAAATGTGTAGTATTTGTTTTCCTATTTAGTGCAAATTTACTTTTGTGTGATACTAAGAGAACAAATTTATGTTTGTTAGTTTTATTTACATGGCAACCCAATTAATCCAGTATTATTTATTAACTAGATCATATTTTCTCACATTGTGGTGCGTTTTTTTCCATAAATCCAGTTACTATACATGTAAGGGTCTATTCTGGGTTTTCTGTACTTTTCAATTGAATTAGTCGTTTAGGTTTATGCCTATACTGCAGCTTTACCTTAAAAAATAATATTTTGATATCTGTTAGTAGAAGTATTTCAACTTTGTTCTTTTTCCTCAAAATTTTCTGTATAAATTCCGTGTATTACCCCTATAAATTTTATAAAGAGCTTACCACTTTCCTTAAAGAAACAAAACAAAAAACAAAGAACTACTGAGATTTTAACTGAAATGGCTTTAAACATACAGATCAATTTGAGAGAATTGATATCTTTATAATATTGTTTCTTTCAACCTATAAGGACTGTATTACTTCATTTACTTTGGTCTTCTTTTTTTTTTTTGGACTTTTTGAGACCGGCCACACTGTGCTCAGCCAGTGAGTGCTGTGAGCTCACCAGCCATTCCTATATAGGATCCGAACCTGCGGCGGGTGCGCTGCTGCACTCCCAGCGCCGCACTCTCCCAAGTGCGCCACGGCTCAGCCCTACTTTGGTCTTCTTTAATCCGTAATGTTTTTATGTTGGGCATCTCCGGCAGCCGCACGGGACCCCAACAAGTTTTTCCTTTCCCTAGAGGGTTGGGGCCAAAAGGATTGCCCTTTTCTCCCCCCCTCTCCCCCCAGAATGCGGGCAAAAAGAGATTCCACCAAGACACGGGGCAAAAAGAGATTCCAAGAGTTGGGTGAGCACGCTGCTGCTCTCCCAGATAGGGAACAAACACACACGCATGCAGCGGGGGTTATGCAAGAGTTGGGTGAGCACGCTGCTGCTCTCCCAGATAGGGAACAAACACACACGCATGCAGTGGGGGTTATGTCAGGCAGTTCCATTTATTGTAACACAAAAGATCATATTTATATGCTTAGCAGGCGGGGATTTCCAAGCTTAGGCCAATCCTTGAAAAAGTCAAATGTGCACGTGCCTTGCCTCTCTATGCTTAGCCCTCCCCCTTAATTTCCCTTGGGTGCCACCTTTTATCCATTTAGGCCATCTGTTGTTTTTGCTTAGAAAAGGGCGTGGTCCCATATTTTTAGTTTAATGTGTAGATGTTTCAACACATTTCATTACATTCATGACTAAGTGTTTGATGTTTCTTTCACGCTCTTGTAAATAGCATAGTTTCTGTTTCAGGTTCTAATTGAATTTTGCTGATGTAAAAAAATGCAGTTGGTGTTTTGTATCTTGACCCTGTATCCTGTTTCCTTAATATACATTTTAATTCCAATGGCTATCTACACATTATTTTTGAATGTCCCATGCATAATCGTGTTATCTGAAAATAGTGACAATTTTTGTTCTTCTCTCCCAATATTTATACTTGTTTATTTATTTTTTTGTGTGCCTTGTTATACTGGCTAGAACCATCATTACAATGTTGAATGGTACTGGAGATAAACTGTGTTGTGAAGTGTTCTCTACCTACTCTCTGGAAAACTTTATGAATGATGGGTGTTATTTCCTCCATTAAAGTTTGGAAGAATTTACTGATGAAGCCATGGGTTTAAAGTTTTCTTCGAAAAAAGTATTTAATTAGAGATGATTGATTTCTAAAATGCATGTAGTAATGTTCAAATATTCTATTTCTTATGTCAATTTGGAAAGTTGTTCTTTATAGGGAATTTACTTATTTCTTTTAAAATTTTTAGTTTATTGACACGAATAGATCTTATTTACTTTGTAATATCTGTATGATCAGTAGTGATCTTGATAGTGATAATATCTTCATCAATCTCACTGAGTTTTATTATTTTTACTAGTCTTTTTGAAGAATTAACTTTTAACTTTCCTGACATTTTTTATTCTGTTTTTCACTTAACTGATTTTTTTCTCTTATCTTTATTATTTCCTTTCTTCTAATTTATTTGATTTTACTTTGCACTTTTGTTTAGACTGTCTTTAAATGGTGCTTACATTATTGATTTTTAACTGCACTCCAAAAGTTTTGCTATATTTTATTTCCATTATTACTCTGTTTAAAATATATTCTAATTTCCATTATGATTTAGAAATGTATTGCTTAATTTCCAAGCATTTGAGGATTTTTTGGTGATCCTAATGCTTTTGGTGATTTGCTAATGATTTCTAACTTAATTCCATTGTGATAAGAGAATATATTCTCTATAATATCGATCCTTTGAAATTTTTTCAGACTTGCTTTATGGTCTATTTCGGAACATATTCTGTACACACTTGAAAAACATGGACTGTTTAGTTGTTACGTGCAGTATTCTACATATGTCAATTAGGGTAATTTTGTTAATAATGTTGTACATATTACATTTATGCTTACTTATTTGTATATCTGCTGTTTACAGAATAGTTAGAGAGATAGGTTTAAATCTCTATGATTTTCGATTTGTTTATTTCTTCTTTTATGCATTCACTTTTGCTTTACACATTTTGAGTTTACATTCTTAGGTACATACAAGTTTAAAATTGTGATATTTTCATGTAGAGTGGACCTTTATTGTTATAAAATGTTTATCTTTAGTAATGCTTCTTTCCTTACAGTCTAATTTTCTGAGATTACATTAGTTATACATGACGCTTTTCCTTTTTTTAAAATTTTTGCTAGCATTAGCATGGAACATTTTTTCCAGTCATGTATTTACAATCTTTTTGTGCTCTTTATCTTTAAAATGTGTCATTTTTAAAAAGAATGTAGCTGCATTTATTACGTTATCCAGTGTGATAATCTTTCTATATTAATATTTTTAAGTTTTTAGTACATGACATGTAATGTCATTTTTCTTTTTATTTTTTTGAAGTTTTGAATTTATATCTTCAGTGGCATCATTTGCTTTCTATTTGTCTAATTTTTTTCTGGCTTTTTTCCTCCTTTATTTTGTTCTTTTAGAATTATCAAGTAATTTTTGTTATTTCATTTACCCCCTTTTCTTTTATTCTTCTTATATTACAAAGATTACAACATCCATCCATTACATATTAGACTCTACCTAATATTAATTTTCTTACTATTAATAGTGCAAAGACTTTAGAATACTTTTCCCCCATTGACTTTCATGTTATATTTTTATTTATTTAAATTCTTACATATCCTGAATCTCACAGACATTTTTATTATAATTTTAAACAGTTAATAGCCATTTCGCTTCATTCAAATATTTACCATTCCACCTTCTTCATTCCTCTGATTCATCTGGCATAGTTTCTTTTTCTGTCTGAAAACCTCCTTTTAGAATTTATATCTCTATACGTATGATGGTGATAAAATAAGTTTTTGATTTTCTAAAAAGTCTTTATTTTGCCTTTATTTCTGAAGGTTATTTTCACTTGCTATAGAATTCCCAGTTGAGAATTAGTTGTTAGCATTTTATAGATATCATTACGTTGTTCTCTGATTTTCATTTTTTCTATTGAAAAGGAAACTGTCTTTTAGCTTCTCTTTTGAAGGCAATGTATCCTTTCCCTCTGGCTGCTTTTGAGATTTTCTCTTTTTCTTTGGTTTTCAGAAGCTTTACTATGATATGCCTCCATGTGATATTCTCTGTACTTACAGCTCTGGGGCTTTATAGATCTCGTTGGATCTGTTGCTTCATGTTTTAGAAGTCAGATTTGGAAACGTTTTGAAAAGGAACTCTTCAAGTATTTCCTTCTCCTCGTCTATACTTTCTTTTCATTCTGGTACTCAAATTACATGTTTACAAAAGTCTCAAGACTTTCATGGTAGCTCATTTGGTCCTTATGCTATTTTCTGTATTTATTACTTTTTTCTCCTTTTCTATCCTTTTATCCTTTTTTTAATAAAACAATTTTTCTCTTATCTCTCTGAGAATTATTATGGATTTTTTTGTAATCTTCTCTATACCTGTCTCTTACCTTCAAATTTATATTTTCTATTTGTTTGTTTTGCTCTTTTGTTCTTGTTAAAAGCTTTTATCAGCTAACTGGTGGCCCTTGGTGGATAGATGGATGGATAGACAGGCGGAAGGAGGGAGAGACAGAGATAAAAATAGAGAGAGGGAGAGAAAGAAATGATAGGTAGATTGATAGATATTTGAGTGAGACAATAAAATGTGGATTGGAAACAGAAGACATAGGGACATACCATGTGGACTTGTGAGCATAATTGTAAAGTGGAAATTGGCTGTCAAACATCTTTCTAATCAAGGAGTCCCGAGTATCAGCATGTGTAACTCATTTCCTAGAGATTTTAATTCCCCCCCCCCCAAAGTACCCTTTTGCCTCTCTTTCCTGGGGAGGGAGAATGTACATACCTCATGATTGGATTTCTGGAGCTGGTAGAGGAAGGGGACTGAAGTTATCCGCATTCTGAATATAATTTAATGGTTGGTGTTTGTTTGTTTTCCCAGAACCTTATATCTACCTTATTCTTAGTTTAACGTCCTTAGAGCNGGAATTCTGGAGCTGGTAGAGGAAGGGGACTGAAGTTATCCGCATTCTGAATATAATTTAATTTAATGGTTGGTGTTTGTTTGTTTGTTTTCCCAGAACCTTATATCTACCTTATTCTTAGTTTAACGTCCTTAGAGCCAAATCCTTTCTGGCTTAATTGCTCTAGAGTAAATCTTTTTATAGGCACTTAGTTTTGATCTTTCTCCACTCTGCTAATTCATTTATGATGATGCTTCCATCTGTACAGAATATAACAACAGGAGATGCAAAGACTTCCCGATATTTAGAACCAAGGCCCTTGCAGATAAGCTCTCCTCCAAGTATCTAGAGCAAGGCACGTTTATGCCATGCCCACGGCAGCCCAACAGATGCCCAGAGAGCTTGCAGCTCTGGTTCATTCCCGACAGCTCTTCAGCTTCCCCAGTGCTACCTTCTGCCTAGTGCTGGATAATGCATTTTTTTTGTTTTATTAACAAAGATCCCAGAGTGGGGATGGAAGTGGACCTGAGGTTGCCTTTTAATATCATGTAATTTGAGAACCTGCAAAGGTTGGAGATGCATAAATCTATAAATATCAACATTTTAAACTATATTATTAATCATGCCCAGCAAGAACAATTTATGATACCGAATATAAAAAAAAAGGCAAGATAATGTCACTTTAAAAAATTATTTTATACATTCGAACTTGGCTTTCTGTACTTAGGACAAATTAGTGAATTTCTTTAATAACCATTTAATAACGTATTTATTGAGCACTTTCCATATAGTGGGCACTGGACATATAAAGAATTAAAAAAACAAAACAAAACAGTAACATCATGTTGAGAGATATTGGTTTGGATGTTCAGAAAAAAAATATGGATTTTAAGTGTGTTTTGAAACAATATTTTTAAAAGAGTACTTCAAGAAGTTCATGGAGAGATTCATTTTACCTTTCAGTTCCACTTTTCCACTATCTTTCTGAAATGCCTTCATTTCTAAATTACCACACAAATCAAAGACTCACTGAAGAGTTTCCTGAGAGGGAATA
>NW_007737264.1:30596-31694 GCF_000696425.1 Galeopterus variegatus | reverse complement strand
AAATAGTAAATATAAGAATTTTCACCTTATTATGCTAGCAAACTATGAAAAAAGTGCAGTTCCTAGATAAAAGTCTTGTATTATATTTGAGTGTCAACAATTACATCAACAATCAATACTCAGAAATTGGCCAACAGGTAATCCATAGGGCATAGTTAATGTTTATTTATAAATAACATTTTAAAAATCCAAATACTTAAGCTAAGAAGCAAATGACCTTTGTCGCTGCAGACTTTTTATTTGTGATTGACCTAATCAACCCTGTTCCCATCCCAGGGACAGTGGAGAAGGGATGTGTACATGAGGGCAGGGAGACTGGGATAAGCTTTCTTGTGATATTATTTATGTTGAATACTGAACAGTCAGCACTCATGAATACTAACACTAATGATATAAATTGTGTATATGTGTGTACATACACACATACACTACCCTTAATGGTGTTTCTAAAATGTGGTTCACATGTGACCTGCATAAAAATAGCTAGGATGCTTGATCAATACTGACTCCTGGGCTTCACTCCCAACTGACCCAGTCTGAATCTCTGAGCCTGAGCCCAAGGAATCTGCATCTAGACAACGACCCTGGGTGGTTTTTATGTACAATAACATTTGGAAACCACCTGTGGGACAGAAGAGAGGAGGACTAGTGAGCTCATCAATAGAATTGTTCTATTTGCTGAAGTAAAGAAATCCTGAGAAAGTGGATACAGAACGTGCAAATCCCTACAGTGCATCTGGTAGACGAACTCTAATCTCTTCCCTATTCAGACCTCATTTCCTTTCTTAACAATGCCTTCTGCTGTAATCAGGAACCATTCACAGAGCTGTTCTTTCCTTTATTTATTTATTTGTGTCTATCAGCTTGATGGATAGAGGAGCAGGCTCTGGAACTAGCACACATGACCTACTTTTCTGTGACAGTCTTTCCTGCCTTCCTT
The DNA here is from genome assembly GCF_000696425.1 of Galeopterus variegatus. Lineage (NCBI taxonomy): Eukaryota > Metazoa > Chordata > Mammalia > Dermoptera > Cynocephalidae > Galeopterus > Galeopterus variegatus. The sequence goes on along the minus strand of NW_007737264.1, from coordinate 30,754 downwards.
TTCCCCCTTGGGGTGATCTGCACTGGACCATTGATTTTGGGTAGGTTTAGACTAAAGATGGTAAAATTAGTCCTAATTTAGGCTGTATAGTTGTATTCAGCACCAATCAGGAAGGGTATTGTGAAATATAAACACATTTGCACCTTTTCCTGTTACAA
>NW_007737264.1:27845-30167 GCF_000696425.1 Galeopterus variegatus | reverse complement strand
TTTCACTGAAAGTCTCTTTATGCTGCTTTTACAGACATACATTCTCACTAAACCTTGTTCCTCACATTTCTAGAGAAAGCAATGTCCACATTCTTTGCAATACCCTCCTGCTTGCCTGGATTTATGCATCACCTGTGTTCATCACCTCATAGCCTCAAGGTGTATTTCCTAGTGAAATTTAAAAGTGGGAAGGCCATTCTCTTGTGCTTAAGAAACCAAAATGACTTTTCACATGTGTATGAAGAATAGCCAAGCTCTTTGGCAATGCTGATGGAAGGAGGGGTGGGGATGGAGGGCCAGACAGAGATAGGATGAGTTGGGTTTGATTCAATCTTAGGCATGGTTCAGAAAAAACAGCAAGGAACTGGATAGAAGACTAACTGCCAACTCAGACCATAGGCATCTAAAAATATGTCCTCTTTGTCTTTGTCAGTGAGGTATAAACACTAAGAATTTGGACCCTGGTGCCAGATTACCTGGGTTTAAGATTCTGACTTGACCATTTGCAAGTTGGGGGACCTTGGTATGTTGTTTTACATCTTCATTCCTCAGATGCCTCTGCTGTGATGCAAGATGGATCAGTATCACTGTTTTGTAGGGTTGTTTGCTGGATTAACTGAGATGGCTGAGTTTCAGCAGCTGGCACTTAATAAGCGCTCAGTGAGCCTGCACAAGTCGGACTGCTCTGCCCAAGTCCACCCTGCTGTTCATTACAGTGGCCACACATGACCTCGCTTTTGGTGACTATGAGTCTTCACTTGGCCCCCAATGTTCTGGAATCCAGTCACTCCCGTGACATTGAGATTTCTCAGTTGAGTGGCTGCAGTCTCGCTGTATGTTCTGGCCTACAGAGAAGCACAGTCACAGAGCTCTTCAAAGATGCTGCAGCTTCCCTTGCAAATTTATTTCTCATAGTTGGTGAAAGCTGTGTCTTCTGGACCCTCCCAGGGTGGGTAAGTAAGCCTTTAATGACAAATCCACTCCAACATTCCAACATTCCTAAGCCTTTGAATTCCTTCCTCTACAGTAAACCAAGGCAGGTCTGGCCTTTCTAGCTCACTCCGCTCTGGGCCACCTTTTGATGCATATTTCAGCCAACCAAACAGTTAGAGCCCTTTCTAATTCCCCAGGTTGCATTATTGAATGCGGATTCTCCACACAGTGGACCCATATTAATAAATTTGGCCTGAGCCACTTCTATGTTCCTCCTATTATCCCACATCCTTAATATCCATTCCCACAAGTATTCCCTGGATTTCTGTCTGTATAGATTAGAAAATTCTAGTAATTTTTTTGAAGTACACTGTAGTGGATTGAAATATGTCCCCCCAAAATGCCCTGAAGCTTGAATTGTGTCCCCCATGTTTTATATGATAGAAACTTAGCTCCCACTGTGCAAGTGTTAAGAGGGTGGGAAATCCTTTTATGGTAATTGAAAGGTGAGGCCTTGAAGAGGTGATAGGATTGTAGGACCATGCAGTAGTGAATGAATTAAAAATGGTAGTCAAGGGTGTGGTTCTGAGGGCTTTAAAAGAAGAGAGTGTCTCTCTCTTGCTTGTTCTCTCTTTCTGCTTCCACCACCTTGCAATGTGAGACCCCTGAGTCACTGTCACCACCACCAGATGGACTTTAGACTTCCCAGCCTCAGAAACTGTAGGGAATAAATGTCATTTTTCTTTATAAATCACCCAGTCTCAGGTATTTTGTTATAATCAACCAAAGCAGACTAGTACATACACCACACATTTTCATGGGTCACCATCTGTGCCTCACCTTTAGGGGCCCACTGGGATTTAAGTCTAATTATAGGTGTAAAAACAAAGAAGAATGTTGGGGGTGAGTCCTGAGAGAAATCAGCATTGTCTTGCAAGGCAATTTTTAAAATTTATAAGCCTCATTTTTAATTGTTTCTTAAACTCTTCTTTTTTTCTTTTAAATTCAGTGAGGTTAAATAAGTTGTCCGAGGGCCGGCCCGGTGGTGCACTGCTACAGTGCACTGCTTGGGAGTGTGGTGGCGCTCCCACCGAGGGTTCGGATCCCACATACAGACCAGTTCCCGCTCACTGGCTGAGCGAGGTGTGGGTGCAACACCGAGGGTTGCGATCCCGTTGCCAGTCCCGGTCCGGTACGGGCGCGACACTGAGGGTTGCGATCCATTGCCGGACACAAAAAAAAGACAAAAAGGAAAAAAAAAATAAGTTGTCCGAGATCAAATAGCTCTTACACAGTAGATGCATGAAACAAATCTAAATCTGACAGGTGCCAAAGCCCAGGATTCAGACTGGTCACATTCCCTGATCTGTCCAATGGATCCTTAAGAGA
>NW_007737264.1:26214-27063 GCF_000696425.1 Galeopterus variegatus | reverse complement strand
ATAAGCTGACTATTCTAATTAGATTATTATACAATATATGCATGCATTGAAGCAACAAATTGTACCCCATAAATGTGGACAATGAAAAAAATTTAATTAAAAAAATAAAGAGGATAAAGCTAAACCTCTGAGAAGAAAATATATCACACCTGCCTACCAATGGTTGCCTTTTTTTCTTCATATCTTTTAAAAAGGGCATGTCTTTCTAAAAATCACTGTCAGCAATAAACCAACAGCTCCAAAAGAACCAAGACAGTCTATAAAATATTAGAAAATATGTCCAGTCTGCACTGCAATCACTTTCCCGTTTTGAAAATCTTTTCGTTAGAGTGGATTCCAAGACTTTTTGATTCTATAGTTCTATTAAAAAAATATACACACAGCCTCGAAACGCGTCCTCTTTATTGATTTATTATTCTTCGCAACTCCTCTGTGATGGCCTTCCAGCTTCTTGGTCTCCTAAGTCTTTCCCCTTAGAGTCTGTCTTCAATACAGAAGCCAGAGTGATGCTTTTAAAGTGTAAATCGATTCATCTGATAAGATTCCTCCCATAGCATCCCTTCTCGCTCCAAATGAAATCAAATTCCTTGGGTGGCCAAGAGACTTGCAGGATCTCTGGCTTTTCTCGGCCTCTGCCATCTCACTTGCGCCACTCCTCTGCTCTGGCCACACTGCTTGTTCCTCTGCTTTTCTTCAAGTATGTCAAGACAGGTCCCGCCCCAGGCCCGTGCACTCACTGTGTCCTCTGCCTAGATCGTTGCCTGCTTCCCTCCCTTACATCATGCAGATCCTGGTCCCAATGCCACCTCTTCAAAGAGGACTTATCACACCTCCCTTCTTAAGGTAGCT
>NW_007737264.1:17861-25694 GCF_000696425.1 Galeopterus variegatus | reverse complement strand
TAGCTGCCTTCCCTTCAGTCAGGCTCCAGTCCTGTTGTCTGTTAGATTCATTCTTGTTGTTGTTGCTTTTATTTTATATCATGTATCATCACCTGATATATACAGTCATCCCTCAGTATCCTGGGGGAATTGGTTCTAGGACCTCCTATGGATGACAAAATCTGTGATGCTCAGTCCTTTATATAAAATGGCATAGCATTTGTATATAACCTAGCACATCCTCTCATATACTTTAGATCATCTCTAGCTTATTTATAATACCTAACGCAATGTAAATTCTATGTAAATAGTTGTTACCTTGTACTGTTTAGGGGATAATGAGAAGAAAAAAGAAGTCTGTATGTGTTCAGTGCAGACAATTTTTTTTCCAAGTATTTTCAACCTCTGATTGGTTGAATCCATGCATGCAGAACCCATGGATAGGAAGGACTGACTGTATTTACATGTTCACTTGTTTATTTTCTGCCTCACACCATGGAGCCTCTATGAGAGCAGAGATTTGTCATTTTTGTTCATACCTATATCCCCATGCCTAAAACAGTGTTTGGCAAATAGAAAGTACTAACATTGGTGGGTAGATGAATCACTAGATGAATGAATATATTTACCACTGAGTAACAAATTGTGCATATTATAAAACTTATCCAAAATAGAGATTTTAAATGGATGGCATAAAAATAGATACAAATAAAAGTTCTAATATGTTTTTCTGTACCTTAATGGAGTGTTTTGTTCACCTCTGGGGTATTCTATAAAACAGACAGGTGAAAAGAATAAAAGGAAAATCCCCAACCTTTTGTTCACTTAGTTTGTATTGTGCAACTATTCCATTTAGCATACTCTTGATAAAGCATTCTTTATCTCTATCTCATAAAAACTTAAAACTAAAAGTAAAGTCATGGATTGTTCAAAACCTTGGAGGTCATTTGGGCTGTCCTCACTATGACTCAATCTGGTTGACCCTTCCACACACCCTGGTTAAGTCTGACACATGCAAACCAGGCTCTTAGTAACAGAATTCACCCTGCTGGGCCAACTTACTTTCAAACTGAAACGCTTTCTTTCCTCCTTGACTTCTGGTATCTGTTTTCTTCTCCTGATTTTCAGCATCTGATTTTGCCCTCTTGAATTTGGTTCTGTCCTCATTTAGTCCAACTTTATATCTCAGTTGTATGTATTCCTCTGAGTTCTGAGTTCCCACAGCTCTACAGAGGGGTACCTTCTATCATATAGGTAATATAGAGCAGATCTCCAGGGCCAATCACTAGCCCTAATAATATGAGATATAAAAAATGTGTATTTCTTTAAAGATCAAAAAATTCAAACAAAATGGAAAACAAGATTAGACCAAATGTAGAAAGAGAATGACCACTAAACCCACTATTATTTTCAATTTACCGTGTCTCAGAAAAACATAAAATGCACTGTAAAGGTAATTTTTTTATGCAGAAAGATCTTTAATCATATATAAGACTGATATTGATGTGTTACTAAAACCGGACTTTCTGATTTAAAATTTTTTGATAGTCAAATAGCTGATTTTCTGCTACAATGGACTAAATATCCAGAGAAAACATCTACAGCCCACAAAACCTCAAGCCTGAATTTTAATCTGAAATGGTTCTGGATTAGGAATGCTCCTGTTCATGGCAGAAACGAAGACAAATTCTCTCTAGAGAAACTGCACTTTAAAGACAGTCTTTAAAGTTTCAAATAGATGAAATTCTAAGAAAAAGGTTAACAATCAAAATTTATAAAATAAATATGGAAACATATGCCACCATAAGAAAGAGTCAGCAGAAGCATCAGATCCAGAAAAACAATAAATATTTTAAAAACAGCTATAAAATATGATACACACGTTAAGAGAAATGAAAGTACTATTAAAATATACCAAAGAGCACTGGACATTAAAATAAGCCAGCATACTTGATAAAGAACCAAATATAACAACTAGAGAGGAAAAGTATACTTACTGAAATAAAAATGTACTGTCCTGGTTCCATAGCAGATTAGTGAGTTAGTAAGTGGAATATGGAGCTAAAAAATCATTCAAAATATAGCACAAATAGAATGTATGGAAAAGAAGAGACATGGAGGATAGGGTGCCAAAGTCTTAGGAAGTAATAGAATTGGAGAGAAGCAATATCTGAAGAGAAAGTGATAACTAATGTTCTATAATTAACAAAAGATACAGGTACTCAGATTTAGTAAGTCTAATGGGTCACACACCAAAAAGATGTACAGAAATCTACTACCAGATCTCTTAATATGAAAATGCGGAACACAAAAATGTATCTTGGAAATCTGAAATGCCTCTGCAAGAAAAGACAGACTCCCTCCTAAGGGATGAGGAGATACTGATGACTGACTCTCACTAGCAACAGTGGGAGCCAGAAAAAGAGTGAGAAATCTTCAAAGCGTTGAGAGGAATGTACCGGCAGCCTAGAAATCTATACAGAGTGAAACTATCTTTTACAGATGAGGGCAAAATAATGATATTTTCAGATAAAAACTGAAAGAGTTTACCAAAAGCAGACTTTATTCAAGAAACTCATAAGTAATTAATTTGCTTTAGAAAGAAGAAATAGAATTATAGAAGGAAGGTATGGATGCAAAAAGAATTAATAAAAAGAAAATGGCAAACACATACACTGACATACAAAATAATGATAATTAAACAGCAGTTGCACAGATAGAATAAAACTAATGTATGAGAGAGAAACCATATATTTGGTAAAGGCAAATACGTTTGTTAAAATTTCCAGGGTAGCAACTAAAAAAGTAGAAATCAAAAGTGAACTTTCCAAACGAATAAAAACAGAAACAAAACAAACGAAAAAGTCACTCCATCCAGACAATGGCAAAAGTCAAGGGTGAGGAAAAAAATATCATAGAAAGATTAGTATAAATATAAAGAACAAAATAAGAGGGTAAAAACTATCCCAAATCTTTCAGTAATCACTTCAATGTATACAGACATAACTCTCCAGTTAAAAGGCAATGCTTGTCAGACTAGATTTTAAAAACCCAGTTATATATTACTTTGAGTCATATATGTAAAACATAATCTTCCATACATGTTTAATATAAAAAAGAGAAGAGATATACAGAAAACTACTAATGAAAATAAAGATGCTCCTGCTGTATTAACATCAAACAAAAGACAGTTTGTAGTAAAAAGCATTGTTTCAGTTTAGAGTGACTTCACATTGATGATTAAATTCACCAGGAAAATTCTGAACTTGTATAATACAATAGCATAGTTTTATAGTTTCAAGGCAATGCTTTACAGAATTTCCAGGAGGAAGTGATAAATTGACCATCATGGGAGAGATTTTAACACACCTTTCTAAGGAATCAGTAAACCTAGAAGACAAAAGGTAGGAAGAATATAGAATATCTGGGGAATAAAACATAGGGGAGACTGCACCCAATAACTGGAGAATAGACTTTCTTTTCAAATCTGCATGGTGCATTTTTTTTAATTGAAGAATCATTGATCTACAGAATATATTAGTTTGCCATTTTACAATTAAGTTATATATCTGTGACAAAAATAATTTAAAAATAAAAGATTGATCATTTAAAAATGCATTTTAAGATAATGTATGATTCATAATAGAAAACATTTTTGAAATTGGAAACATTCAATTAAATGATTATAAAAATATCACCTATAAAATTTAGGCATGTCTGCTAAAATGGGAATTAGAAAGATACAAGTTTAAATATTAATAATAAACAGAAGAAAGTCAAAAATATATTGGACAGAGAGACAAATTTAAGATAATAGAGATAAATAACAATAGAATAAAACAAAAGGAATAAAAGAAAGATAGAATTAAAGTTAAAAAGAGATATCAATAACATTGAAAATAAGGATAAAATAGATGGGGCTTACATGCCAAAATTTGGTACTTTGCAAAGTCTAATAAAGTGGACAAATTTCTAGCAGGACTGCTAAAGAGAAAAAAGAGAGACACAAATGATCAGAATTAGAAATTTTTTAAAGGGTGATAAGAACAGATATAGCAGACATTAAAGAAAAATAATATTATGCAGAAATATTTGCAGAAAATAGAAAATATGGGTATAATGGGAAAATTACGGTAGGTTAAGATTACATAAAATGTGTGAATAGAAAAAAAAAAAAAAAAAAAAAAAAAAATCTTCCTTAAAAAGAAAACCCAGATAATTCCAATCATTTCAAACTCTGGTAAAAATTTTAAAAAATAATTATTTTTTTCCTTGATTGATTAAGTGTAGTTACTTTTGTTTAAATTAACAAAAATCACATTTAGTGGTGAAATATTGAAATCATTCTCTTGAAATGAAGGAGGAAGGTAAGAATGCCCAATATTATCACTTCTATTTAACATCATAAAAATGGTTCTGATGCTAATATACAAAAAAAGTCTTTTTAAAAAATTAGAAATTAAAAACAAACAAAAAACCCCACTGCCATTAATTTCAGCTAGTGATGGAGTTTGGATGTATTGTCCTCCCAGGACTCATGGAAATCCGATCTCCAATGTGGCAGTTTGGGTCATGGGGGACAGATCCCTCATGAATGGATTAATGCTTCCCTGGGGGAGGAGGGGTAGTGAGTGACTTCTTGCTCTTTTAGTTTCCAGGAGAGCTGGTTGTTTAAAAGACCCTGGCACCTCCTCTCCTTTCTTTCCTCTCTCCATGTGATCTGCTTGTACCCACCGGCTGCCTGCTGCTTTCCATCATGAGTAGAAGCAGCCTGAGGCCCGTGCCAGATGCAGCTGTCCCAGAATAATAAGCCAAATAAACCTCTGTTCTTTATAAATTACCCAGTTTCAGGTATTTCTGTTATAGCTACACAGACTAAAACAGATGGTATGATTGTCTTCAAAGATAATTAAAGCCAAAAAACAAAAAAATAATAAACAATAAAAAAAACATTAATAATTTGAATTAATAAAATAATTTAGCAATTTTGACATACGTAAGTTCAATAGCAAAATAATGGTCCATTTACCACTTTATATTAGGAGAAAATTTTATAAAAGGCAATAAAAAAGATAAGGAAACTGAGATTAAACCTAATAAAAGATAAGTGCCTAAGATTAAATATATTTGAGGTTAATGTGATGTAGAAAATTATAAATCTTAGCAAAAGATATTAAAGAAGTCCTAAGTATAGAAATAAGTTGATAAATAGAATCAATATAATATAAATATCAATTCACCCCTAACCCATAGATTAAAACAATCCCAACAAAAAGCTACAAGAATTTTATAAAACCTGACAAAGTGATTCTAAAATTAATTTGAAGAATGAAGTGTCAAGATGCAATTCTGAAAAAAATAGTGTTTTTTCCCCCTACAATTTATCACGATCTAGTAAGACTCACAGACAAGTTGGTAATGGAATGGAATACAGAAACAGATCCATGCTTATATGGCAATTTGAAATATGATGTAGAGGACACAGCAGAACTTAAAATATGATGGAGATTACATCCAGAGATGGAGTATTTCATTCTTTTTAAGAAATCCAGATGAGTGCTCAATTGAGTACTGTAATGCAAAACACAAAATTGTAAAAATTTAGAAGACAACCATAAGGGAAATTTTTTTTTTTCCTTTTTGTCTTTTTTCGTGTCCGGCAATGGATCGCAACCCTCGGCGCCGCGCCCGCACCTCGCTCAGCCAGCGAGTGGGAACCGGTGTGTATGTGGGATCCGAACCCTCGGCGGGAGCGCCACTGCACTCCCAAGCGGTGCACTGTAGCAGTGCGCCACCGGGCCAGCCCTAAGGGAAATTTTAATGATCTCACATAAGGCAGGGAATTGTAAAGAAGTCCACAAATCACGATCATAAATGAACATTGATAAATTTAACTACATTAGAGGTAAGAACTTCAGTTATTTGTTGGGTGACTGATTATTACAGCTTCAATCTCATTACTTGATATCTGTTCATGTTTTGTATTTCTTCTTAGATCAGTCTTGGTAGTTTGAACGTACCCAGAAATTTATCCATTTCTTCTAGGTTTTCCAATTCGTTGGTATATGGCTGCTAGTAATAGTCTCTAATGATTCTTTGTATATCCATGGTATCAATTGTGATGTCTCCTTTTTCACTTCTGATTTTGGTTATTTGGGTCTCCCAACAAAGAAAAGCCCAGGACCCCATGGCTTCACTGCTGAATTCTACCAAACTTTCAAAGAAGAATCAACACTAATCCCTTTCAAAATATTGCAAAAAAATGAAACAGAGGCCATTCTCCCAAATTCATTTTGTGAAGCTAGCATCACGCTGATACTGAAATAAGACAAAGACACAACAACAAAAAAAAGAAAGCTACAGGCCAATGTCCTTGATGACCACATATGCAAAAATCCTCAAGAAGATATTAGTAAACAGAATACAACAGTACGTCAAAAAGAATATACACAGTGATCAAGTGGGATTCATCCCAGGGATGCAGGTTCAACATCTGCAAATCAATAAATGTGGTATACCACATCAACAGAAGCAAGGACAAAAAACATGATTATTTCAATAGATGAAGAAAAAGCATTTGACAAAATTCAGCATCCTTCATGATAAAAAAGCCTCAATGAATTGAGTATAGAAGGAAAGTATCTTAACACAATAAAAGCTGTATATGACAAACCCACTGCCAACATCATCCTCAATGGGGAAAAACTGAAAGCTTTTCCTTCAAGACCAGGAACAAGACAAGGATGCTCACTCTCACCACTCCTATTCAACATAGTATGGGAAGTATTAACCAAGGCAATAAGACAAGAGAAAGAAATAAAGGACCTCCAAATTGGAAAAGATGAAGTCAAGTTGTCACTGTTTGCAGATAACATGATCCCATATATAGAATAAAACCCCATAAATTCTACCAAAGAACTCATAGAGCTCATAAACAAATTCAGTAAAGTTGCAGAATACAAAATCAATTCACAAAAATTAGTAGCATTCTTACACACCAATAATGAACAAACAGGAAAAGAAATCAGGAAAGCAAGCCCACTTACAATAGCTAACAAAAGAATAAAATACCTAGGAATAAATTTAACCAAAAATGTGAAAGATCTCTACAAGAACTATGGAACTGCTGAAAAAAATTAAAGAGGATACCAAAAGATGGAAAGACATTGATGGATTAGAAGAAGTAATGCTGTGAAAATATCCATACTACCCAAAGTGGTCTATAGATTAAATGTAATCCCCATGAAAATACCAATGACATTCTTCACAGAAATAGAAAAAAAAATCCTAAAATTCATATAGAACAACAAAAAACCCCAAATAGCCAAAGCAATCCTGAAAAAAATAAATAACTAAAACCAGAGGCATTACACTGACTTCAAACTACACTACAAAACTATAGTAACCAAAAGAGCATAGTATTGGCAAAAAACAGACACATGGACCAATGGAACAGAATACAGAACACAGAAATCAATGCAGGTATGTGGAATATACTATAAAGCATATCTACTCCACAGGGCCTGGTTTTCCAAAGTTTTGCAATTTCAAAATTGACCTTGAGGAGGACTGGAAATTTTCCTCAGGCTATAAGTCTCTGGTTTAAGATAAAGATTTGTGGCCCAGCAAGGTTGCTGGCTCAAGGACAGACTAATTACTGATTGTTATGTAAAGATACTGAGAAATTGTTGTAAAGGAATGTTTGCTAAGATCAAGCTTTTGTTAATTGCCTTACTGGAATGTCATCTGGCTTGTTTCATGGAAAGTTACCAGCCTATACTGTTAAGTTATAACTCCACCTATGTTCTCTTCCTGTAACTTCCTGGTCTGGAAAATAAATGCAAGAAGAGAACC
>NW_007737264.1:9250-17435 GCF_000696425.1 Galeopterus variegatus | reverse complement strand
CTCCACCTATGTTCTCTTCCTGTAACTTCCTGGTCTGGAAAATAAATGCAAGAAGAGAACCACAATTCGGTGTTAATTTCCCGAGAAAGAGTTGCCTCTTGCTGGAGGGTCCCAGGGAAGTTAACCACTTCGGGGCTTCTCACTGCTCAGAAGAGGTGGGCTTTGAGTTGTCCTTTTCATCTCTGTCACGCAGATGAAGTGGGGTGACAAATCCATGTGGGGCAAAGCAATGCAAAGCAACGCAGGTACTTATAGCCAACTGATTTTTGACAAAGTCACCAAGAATATACATTGGGGAAAGGACAGGCTCTTCAGTAAATGATACTTGGAAAACTGGATATCCGTGTGTAGAAGAATGAAACTAAACCTATACCTCTCACCATATACCAAAATCAACTCAGAACAGATTAAAGACTTAAGTGTAGCACCTGAAACTATAAAACTCCTAGAAGAAAACATAGGGGGAACACTTAAGGATATAGGACTGGGCAAAGACTTTATGAATAAGACTTCAAAAGCACAAGCAACAAAAGAAAAAAGAATTGGATTATATCAAACTAAAAAGCTTCTACACAACAAAGGAAACAATCAACAAAGTGAAAAGACAACCTACAGAATGGGAGAAAATATTTGCATATTGTACATCTGACAAGGGATTAATATCCAGAATATGTAAGGAACTCAACTTCACAGTTAAAAAAAAACACAAATAACCCAATTAAAAAAAATGGGCAAAAGAGTTTTTCAAGGAAGTTGTACGAATGGCCAACAGGTATGTGAAAAAATGCTAAAAATCACTAATCATCAGGGAAATGCAAATCAAAACCAAATTAAGATATCATCTCACCCCAGCTAGACTGGCCATTTTTAAAAAGACAGAATAACAAATTCTGATGAGGATGTGGAGAAAAGGAAACTCTCCTATGCTATTAGTGGGACTGTAAATTAGTACAGCCATTAGGGAATATGGTATGGAGGTCCTTCAAAAAATTAAAATCAGAATTACCATACAATCCAGCAATCCCACTTCTGGGTATATACCCAAAGGAGTGGAAATCATCATGTCGAAGGGATACCTGCACTCCCATGTTCATCACAGCCCTATTTACGATAGCCAAGATATGGAACCAACCTAAATGTCCATTGATGGATGACTGGATAAGGCAAGTGTGGTATATATACACAATGGAATCCTACCGTGCCATAAAAAAGAATTAAATTATGGCATTCACAGCAACATGGATGAGTCTGGAGAAAATTACATCAAGTGAAATAAGCCAGGGCCCAGAAAGAGAAATAACCCATGTCCTCACTCATAAGTGAGAGCTAAGAAAGGAAGCAAGCAAGCAAGCAAGACCACAATATAAGGTTGAATTTTCAGAAGGAGAGAACAGACCTATAGTTACTAGAGGTGGGAAAGGGGAAGGGGGAGGGAGGTTAGGGAGTAATTAGGTAAGGCACACAAAAAGTAATTACAATTTGTAATGATGAACATGCTAATAATATTAATCTCATCATCACATACTGTACATAATTATGTTTCAATTCAAAAAAGAAATTTAAAGGAAAAAGAACTTCAGTTCATCAAAAGATATAAAGAGAGTGAAAAGGGAAGACAAATACTAGGAGAATCTATTTGCTACACATATCAGTGACAAATGGCTCATATCTAGAACATGCAAATTATTTCTTAGGGTAAATTGCTTAAAAGGCAAGCAACCCAATGAAAAAATAATCTAAGAATATAAAAGGTTGTTCTTAGAATATGAAACTCAAATAGTCACTATATGTATAAAAACTCAACTACATTAGTAAAACAAGGAAATGCAAATTAAATCCATAATAAGATAACATTTTGAAACCAAATACTCACCAAAAATTAAAGTCTCTCAGTAACAGTAGTGATGACTTTGCAGAGCAATATAAAACTTATTACACTGCTGATGGGATTGTAAATAGATACAACTATTTGAAAAGCAGTTTGATACTATCTTGAAAGAATGAATATGTATACCCTATAATCCAGCAATTGCACTACCAGATGTATACCTTGGAGAAAACCTTGTATAGGAATATTATACAAGAATAACCATAGCAGCATTATTTACAATAGGAAAATTGTTTTAAAAAGGAAAATAAAATGTAAATGAACAGTTCAATGGATAATTTTGGTACATTTATACAATAGAAATATTATACAACACTGGGAATAAATTACCTACAGCATCAACACAGAACCATCAGTCAGCACCCTAGCAGAAAATAAATGCCACACTTAAAATATGAGGTCAGAACAGTATAATAGATACAGTTTTACAGTAGGGCATTTACAAAGTCAGATGTGTATTACCCCAAGGCTAGTGGCAATATGGGCTGTAATCTCCTTTAGACCCTAAGGGAGAAAAGTAATCGCTAAAACTCATTGAGGGCACCTGTGAGAAGAGGGCCACCTGGCTCAATCCGTGGCCTCCATCATAGTTTCCTGGAAACAGCAGGTAGAAACACTTATTTTGAAAAGTGTTTTTCACTGGGCACAGGGGAGCAGTGGCAAAGTCCTGAGGAGGGCAGGGGGGAAAAGGAGGTTTGGGGGATTTTTTGTTTGTTTGTTTGTTTGTTTCTAAGAAAGAAAGAAGATGTTAATGGCATTTGTACATGGATATGGATGATCAAAATGTGTTATGTAATTTTTTTTTTTTTTTTGGATCCTTGGAGAACCAGATATTGAGAATTCCCTTAGTAGTTTGTTTTCAAAGAGAGAACTTTTCTTGCTTTTGAAAGTAGTCAGCACCATATTTTCCTTTACTGACCATGTTGGGTTCTTTTTTTCTTCCCACATATAAGAATCCCTTCTGTGAAACTATAGGATACTACTCTAAAATAATTCTAAAGAAAGGAAACTCTCTGTTGTATAATTTTTCAATTATGATGCAAATAGTTTTTTAAAATGTGAACTGGATATTGCTCTCAAAGGAAAAGCCATAAGAAACCGAATTAGTCATCCAGGGAAGGGCCACAGATAGTCTTGTGCAAGTCATATTAATCTTTATTATTCATTTTTCCTGAATTTTCCTGGTAGAAAAAGAGTTGTTAAACTTTCTCTACTCATAGAAAGGTTCCTATTAAAGCATAGTGATTGCTGTTTTACACACAGACACACATTTATGCATGTGTTACCTGCATATGGATATATACATACCTTAGTGTGTGTATATCACTGCGTGTTAATATGAATAGGTATGTATGTATGTGTGCTGTATTTCTGTATAGTTATGGCTTTCAAAAGGAGGTTTGGTAAATTCATCCTGAGTAGGCTACATGCCCAAAGAATTAATTTTGTAAAACTTTGAATTTCCCTGATGGGTAACACACACTATAAGACAATTGAAGTTATTCAAAGATTAATTAAGTAGTCTTGGGCTTTAAGTAGATTAACATCTAATAACCAAGATAAAACATTTGAATAAATACTGATTTTTTTTATGAGCTGGAAAGTGAAACATCTCCTACAAGAGAGAGAAAGGGGACTTTATAAGTTTGAAAGAGGGAGAGTTACTTTGAGCTGGGCATAGCAGGGAAACCTATGTGGATGGAGTACCATTGAATTTGTGCCTTAAAGGACTGTAATGTTTGGTCATGCAGAGATGCAGAGTGGGAAGGAAAGCTTCNGTTGAATTTTCAGAAGGAGAGAACAGACCTATAGTTACTAGAGGTGGGAAAGGGGAAGGGGGAGGGAGGTTAGGGAGTAATTAGGTAAGGCACACAAAAAGTAATTACAATTTGTAATGATGAACATGCTAATAATATTAATCTCATCATCACATACTGTACATAATTATGTTTCAATTCAAAAAAGAAATTTAAAGGAAAAAGAACTTCAGTTCATCAAAAGATATAAAGAGAGTGAAAAGGGAAGACAAATACTAGGAGAATCTATTTGCTACACATATCAGTGACAAATGGCTCATATCTAGAACATGCAAATTATTTCTTAGGGTAAATTGCTTAAAAGGCAAGCAACCCAATGAAAAAATAATCTAAGAATATAAAAGGTTGTTCTTAGAATATGAAACTCAAATAGTCACTATATGTATAAAAACTCAACTACATTAGTAAAACAAGGAAATGCAAATTAAATCCATAATAAGATAACATTTTGAAACCAAATATTCACCAAAAATTAAAGTCTCTCAGTAACAGTAGTGATGACTTTGCAGAGCAATATAAAACTTCATTAGTAAAACAAGGAAATGCAAATTAAATCCATAATAAGATAACATTTTGAAACCAAATACTCACCAAAAATTAAAGTCTCTCAGTAACAGTAGTGATGACTTTGCAGAGCAATATAAAACTTATTACACTGCTGATGGGATTGTAAATAGATACAACTATTTGAAAAGCAGTTTGATACTATCTTGAAAGAATGAATATGTATACCCTATAATCCAGCAATTGCACTACCAGATGTATACCTTGGAGAAAACCTTGTATAGGAATATTATACAAGAATAACCATAGCAGCATTATTTACAATAGGAAAATTGTTTTAAAAAGGAAAATAAAATGTAAATGAACAGTTCAATGGATAATTTTGGTACATTTATACAATAGAAATATTATACAACACTGGGAATAAATTACCTACAGCATCAACACAGAACCATCAGTCAGCACCCTAGCAGAAAATAAATGCCACACTTAAAATATGAGGTCAGAACAGTATAATAGATACAGTTTTACAGTAGGGCATTTACAAAGTCAGATGTGTATTACCCCAAGGCTAGTGGCAATATGGGCTGTAATCTCCTTTAGACCCTAAGGGAGAAAAGTAATCGCTAAAACTCATTGAGGGCACCTGTGAGAAGAGGGCCACCTGGCTCAATCCGTGGCCTCCATCATAGTTTCCTGGAAACAGCAGGTAGAAACACTTATTTTGAAAAGTGTTTTTCACTGGGCACAGGGGAGCAGTGGCAAAGTCCTGAGGAGGGCAGGGGGGAAAAGGAGGTTTGGGGGATTTTTTGTTTGTTTGTTTGTTTGTTTCTAAGAAAGAAAGAAGATGTTAATGGCATTTGTACATGGATATGGATGATCAAAATGTGTTATGTAATTTTTTTTTTTTTTTTGGATCCTTGGAGAACCAGATATTGAGAATTCCCTTAGTAGTTTGTTTTCAAAGAGAGAACTTTTCTTGCTTTTGAAAGTAGTCAGCACCATATTTTCCTTTACTGACCATGTTGGGTTCTTTTTTTCTTCCCACATATAAGAATCCCTTCTGTGAAACTATAGGATACTACTCTAAAATAATTCTAAAGAAAGGAAACTCTCTGTTGTATAATTTTTCAATTATGATGCAAATAGTTTTTTAAAATGTGAACTGGATATTGCTCTCAAAGGAAAAGCCATAAGAAACCGAATTAGTCATCCAGGGAAGGGCCACAGATAGTCTTGTGCAAGTCATATTAATCTTTATTATTCATTTTTCCTGAATTTTCCTGGTAGAAAAAGAGTTGTTAAACTTTCTCTACTCATAGAAAGGTTCCTATTAAAGCATAGTGATTGCTGTTTTACACACAGACACACATTTATGCATGTGTTACCTGCATATGGATATATACATACCTTAGTGTGTGTATATCACTGCGTGTTAATATGAATAGGTATGTATGTATGTGTGCTGTATTTCTGTATAGTTATGGCTTTCAAAAGGAGGTTTGGTAAATTCATCCTGAGTAGGCTACATGCCCAAAGAATTAATTTTGTAAAACTTTGAATTTCCCTGATGGGTAACACACACTATAAGACAATTGAAGTTATTCAAAGATTAATTAAGTAGTCTTGGGCTTTAAGTAGATTAACATCTAATAACCAAGATAAAACATTTGAATAAATACTGATTTTTTTTATGAGCTGGAAAGTGAAACATCTCCTACAAGAGAGAGAAAGGGGACTTTATAAGTTTGAAAGAGGGAGAGTTACTTTGAGCTGGGCATAGCAGGGAAACCTATGTGGATGGAGTACCATTGAATTTGTGCCTTGAAGGACTGTAATGTTTGGTCATGCAGAGATGCAGAGTGGGAAGGAAAGCTTCCGGCAGGAGGAAAGGGATTCATGTCAGGAAGGATGAGTGGAGCAGTCCAATGGGCTACAAGTAAAAGGACTGTAATGTTTGGTCATGCAGAGATGCAGAGTGGGAAGGAAAGCTTCTGGCAGGAGGAAAGGGATTCATGTCAGGAAGGATGAGTGGAGCAGTCCAATGGGCTACAAGTAGACACAGGGAAGACCTCCACCTGTACGGGGCTTTCATCAGACAAAAATCCAGTTACCAGAAGTTTAAAGATTTAATGTTAATATCTGATGTCTAAGGTAAGTTCATTTAAAAATCTAAGTACTTATTGAGATACTTATTTGTCTTTTAAACTTTTCATGATAATATCATATATATATACACAATTATGTGTATATACAGAAATACATGATTATATATTATATTATATATATATAGTGTATATATATATATATATATATATATAATATGCATGAAGATGGTTTAAAAATAATAGAAGGGTATGCAATTTCTCCTGCCCAACCTTCCCTATCCCCAGTCCAATATCTCAGAGATAACCACTTTTAACTCTTTCTGCTGTTTGTTCTATGACTTGCTGCCATATCTAAAAATACAATCGCTATTTTTGCATTTCTCAATCTACTATGTTTATAGAGTATATATTCATTCATCGACATAAAAGATGAAAAATGTAGCCTGTGTAAATTAGTCTCTCTCACATACCTCTTCATTCTTCTTCCAATTTTGGTCGTTTTACTTTATTTTTTTCTCAATGACCATTTTAACATTTTTCATTAAAATGTTTTTTATTAAATAATGAATAAAACCAAAAAAAGTATGAAATATGTATAAGACATAGACAATCTCCTCTGTATCTATCCCAAATCTCATTCCCTACTTGACATCATCAGAAGTAACTACTATTCTGCATTGTATATTTATTATTCTCTTGCTTGGTTTATAGTTCTACCAAATATTTATAATTCTAAATAATATATTCTTCACTTTATCATGCTTTTAAACACATACATAGACTTACACTGAATGCATTTCTCTGCAACTTGCTTTCTCTGCTCAATTTTTGTCAATGAGATTTATAGAGGTGGTTACATGTTACTAAAATTATCTCATTTCCCTGTTGTATAGAATTTCTTTTTATTAAAAAAAGTAACTTATATACCCATTGTGTTATTTATGCACATTTGTATTAATTCCAGTGTTTTTATTAAAACAAATAATGCTGCAATGTATATTCTCGAATATGTCCCCTTGTGCACACAATTTCTCTAGGGCAGAGGTTGGAAAACTATTTTTGTAAAGAGCCAGATAGCAAATGTCTCAGGCTTTGCCAGCCACTCACTGTCTCTGTCACATATTCTTCTTCAGCTTTATTTCTTTTTTTGATGTTTTACAACCACTTACAAATGTAAAAACCATTCTTAGTTCATGTGCCACACAAAACTGTACCTGAGTCTGGCTTTGACCCAGGCCATGGTTTGCCAACCCCTGCTTTACGGCAATAGTTTTCAGTCATTTCAAAATGACTCACAGTAAGTAAAACATTTTATATCACAATTCCAGTCTACACACACATGCACACACACACACAAATACACAAATAAAAATGTTTCATGAAACCATACCTATGCTTACTACTTGTGATGTTGATATTTTATCCCTTTTTTAAAAGCTCTGGTTATTACCCATTAAGTTCATTTTAAAACCTACTAACATGTTCAGACCTGTAATTTGGAAAACATTGCTTCAGGAGTCAAATTTTTGGATCTTAAGGTATCCACATCTTCTTCTTTACCAGGAAATGACAAATGCTCTCCAAAGGGGACGTAAACCGTCCTCCCATCAGAAGTATATGAGTTCTTTGTTACATGGAGTTTTGACAGAATTTTATAATGTGGCTTTCTGTTAGAAATGAAGGTGTCTCATCCTAGTTTTTGTTTTTTTAAGTTTTTAATCGTGGTAAAATACATATAACCTAAAACCATCCTAGCCGTCTTTAAGTGCACAGCTCAGTGGCATTAAGTATCTTCACACGGATGTGCAACCAGCACCACTGTCCATCTCCAGAACTCTTCGTCTTGCAAACTCAATTCTGCACATATT
>NW_007737264.1:7481-9171 GCF_000696425.1 Galeopterus variegatus | reverse complement strand
AAGGTGTCTCATCCTAGTTTTTGTTTTTTTAAGTTTTTAATCGTGGTAAAATACATATAACATAAAACCATCCTAGCCGTCTTTAAGTGCACAGTTCAGTGGCATTGAGTATCTTCACACTGATGTGAAACCAGCACCACTGTCCATCTCCAGAACTCTTCGTCTTGCAAACTCAATTCTGCACATATTACACACTAACCCCCCCTTCTCCTCCCTCGGCATTCCCTGCCAACCACCGTTCTGCTTTCTGTCTTGATGAATTTGACCACTCTCGGGACCTCGTATGTGTGGAACCATACGGTATTCGTTCTTTTGTGACTGGCTTATTTCATTTAGCCTGCTATCCTCATGGTTCATCCCTATTGTAAGTACAAGGTTTTAATTTTTTGTTTGTTTTNCTAAATTCTAGCTTGAGATATATATATGTGTGTATATATATATATATATCAAACATATATATCTCTCAAATATATATATATATATATCTCAAATATATATAGCTATCTCTCTCTCTCTCACTCTCTCTCTCTCTCTCTCTTTCTATATATATATTTGACCACCCACACCCTTAAAAAGGCCAGTTTGACATTATGACTTACCAAGGAAAGTCAGTTTGTCATGGAAGTCCCCAAGTATTTCACTGCTACTTCTCTCCAGTCCCGCAGCATTTCATCAGAGGCAACTCCTATGAAGCTGGTGAAGCGGAAGCTTCAGAGCCATTTACTTTTGCAGGACCAATTCCACATTGTCACATTGTACTGACTTTTTCTTTAAAAAACCATTAGATTTATATAAGCTTTGGATACCCACAAAACCCAGAACTACCTGGGCTCAGCATCTTGGGTGTGTTTATATAGCCCCACTTTCCTTAGGCCTGGCCTCTGTACCTTTTCCGCTGTGACTTGCCAGGCTTTGAAGATCATAGTCAAAATTTTCAGTTTTAACAAATGAGTTTAAGACAAAAGCCAACTTCAGTGCTTTGATTACCTCTATAAAATTCTTGCTTCCACTTAGTTTTTGTCTTCTAAGGATAAAGTGTATTTTGTTCAGCACATTTAACTGGTTCAGATGGATGGTCAGATTATCTAAACTGATGTTGCTGAAAATAGAAGACTCTATGGTAATGTAATTTAGCTTACACATCTTGATCTGTTAAACTATACGAATTNTGGCTTATTTCATTTAGCCTGCTATCCTCATGGTTCATCCCTATTGTAAGTACAAGGTTTTATTTTTTTTTCCCTCAATTTTAATGATCTTGCTCATCTTTTAATATATTTACATGCAACTGACATTTTTCTTTCTGTGAAATGTTTGCCTTTTCTTCCTTCTTTCCTTCCTTCCTTTCTTTCTTCCTTTCCTTCCTTCCTTCCTCCCTCCCTTCCTTCCTTCCTCCCTTCCTTTTTCTTTCCTTCTTTTTTCTTTCTAGGAGTCATTTATGTATTCTGTATTCTAATATTTTTTCACTTGTTTACACTCCAAATATCATTCCCTAGTTGAGGCTGACATTGGTTGAAGGTGCTTTTGAAAGGTGAGTGAAAGCACTACGAACTTGGGAGCTCTCTAAATTTTAGCTTGAGATATATATATATATATATATCTCAAACATATATATCTCTCAAATATATATATCTCTCAAATATATATATAGCTATCTCTCTCTCTCTCTCTCTCTCTCTCTCTCTCTCTC
>NW_007737264.1:3864-6574 GCF_000696425.1 Galeopterus variegatus | reverse complement strand
TTCTTATTTTCTTGCCATATTTTTAAAAGTGTATTTTGTTCAGCACATTTAATTGGTTCAGATGGATGGTCAGATTATCTAAACTGATGTTGCTGAAAGTAGAAGACTCTATGGTAATGTAATTTAGCTTACACATCTTGATCTGTTAAACTATACGAATTATCTTGACTCCCAATTAGGCTAAATGAGAACAGTTGATCCCCTAACCTTTTCTCCAGCTGACCTCTCTCACCCATCACCCAATTTCTGTGACAGAACTTACATTGTCTATTCTGTAATATTTATATTATACTTAGGGCATTTGTATTTTGTCTGTTAGTTTATTTTAACATTAAAATCCAAGAAATGGTATTTACGGCATATGTAAATGTTACTACTAGCAGAATTAAGTATCATAATTTGAACTGGAAAATCATAAATGCTGTCCATTATCACTTAAACTTTATAGTTCATCAAATGCTCAATACCATATGGACACTTGAGCCAAACTGATTTAAATATATATGTGTATACATATATATATGGAGAGAGAGAAAGATCTATGTACCTATCTATATCTATACAAGAAGGCTGTGATGTGCCTTATGGAGAAAATATGTCTGTTAGATAAGCTTCATTCAGACATAAGTTGTAATGCAGTTGACTGAGTTTAACATTAATGAATCCACAATATGGTACATCTAGAAAGAGGAAGAGAAATTCACTAATCTGTATGTGAGGCTGCTCCAGAACGTGCTAAAGTAACATCAACAGGTGTGACGAAGCTGTGGAAATTATGGCAAAGTGGCTAGATTTATGGAGTCATGAGATGATGACCAATAAAGAAGTGTAGTGGAAAGTATTGTAGTGGAAAGTCTTGTTGTGAGAAATTTACAGTCACATTACCCTGGGTCAGGAGAATGTTAGTCCCCTCTTGGATAGTGCTAGCCAGCACGAAGATTTCAAAAGGCGATGTGGAGTGAAAAATGTTAAACCTGTAGGTGAGGTAGGTTCTGCAGATGGGGAGGCTTCAGAAGAATTATAAAACAAAACAAAACAAAACAAAAAAAAACACTTGCTACGCGTTATATAGGAAACCGGTTATGTGGGAAAGCAGGTTTTCAATGCTGACACAGCAGACTTGTTTTACAAAGTCTTTGGCAAACTAAACTAAACAATGCAAATGGAGTTTCAGTTGAGGAAAATGTGACCAGGGGCTGGAGGGAAACTAACCTTGTATTTCTTCTACAAACAGTAGCAATAAATCAGTTTTTGCTAATTCAGTGTTCACAGTGACTTTAAAGAATATAACTAATGTGAAAAATGAGAATTGACCATATGGAAAACTTTATATCTATCAACTTATCATCTGTTTATCTATAACATGGTGTAACAATTGGGAAAATTTTATATGGATGTGATATTTGATTACATGAGGAAATTATTAATTTTTAAAATAAATTATTTTTTGGAAAATTGAAAAATTTTTATTTTAGAGAAGTATGTTGAAACATACTGTGGTGGACTGTCAGAATGCCTACAGTTGATTTAAAAATACTTAAACATAAAAATTGAAATAATTAAGGGATTGTCAGAATGCCCATATTTGATTTTAAAATACTTAAACATAAAAATTGAAATAATTAATTAAAATTAAAGTAATCGATGTGTTTTTTCCAGTCTAGGAAGTTAATTTCTACTTTTACACTGATTAACATCTTCCCTGTGTTTCATTTACTCTTTGTCTCCCACTTCCTTCCTGCCTTCCTCTCTCCCTATCTCTTTTTTTCTCTAATTCTCATTAGACTTTGAAGATCCCTGGCCCCTGTTTTTTTTTTTCTCAAAATTTGTTTCCCATTTGTCATCTTCCCTTTTCTTTGGGGTCATCTTTCAGATCTATATACTGGATAGATTTTTTTCTTTATTTTCCAGGTCTTCTAATGCCCATGTTTTGGTTTGTTTTTAATTTAAGCAGTTGCATTTTACATTTTAAACACTTCTTTATTTTTCTCCATTGTTTCTTTTTCATAGTAGGCTGTTCTTGTTTTATGTATACAATATGTTTTTGAAAATGTCCATGAAGTGTGCATGTGTGTGTGTGTACATACATGTGTGTATATGAAGGTTGCCTAACATATGTGCTGCTATGTGCTCCATGACTATGAACAGGCATGTTGATTGGCATGTTAGAGGTGGGGAGAGGGAGAGGATAGGCTGGTTCTGCTGCACTTTTACCTCAAATGTCAGTATAAGAAGGGTTTTACTCTGGATTGCTAACCTGTATGTGAGGATTTTTTTTTTTTAGTATTATTACTATTTTTTTATGTAACACACATTCCCTTTGTAAAACTAAAGTCTGACAATTATAAAAGTATACAAAGTAAAAGTAAATGCCCTCTTTTTCTATTTTTATCAGCTCCATTCCCTAGAAGTAATCATTGGTTTACAGTGCATAATGTATCTATTGAGGCATTTTAATGCAGATACATTATATATACCAAAGTTTTTATTATCTCCACAAAATTTTGGATTGTACTGTTTTTGTGACTCTATGTTTTTAAATTTAGCAATACTTCATGAAGTATTTTATTATTTCTGTTTGTCTATATGGACATGCCTTTTTTCTTTAATTTTTAGTCTTTGATATTTAAAAAATAATTTTAAACTTTTATAAGAGTTGCAGGGATGGTACAAAAAATGCCTGAAATGGTAGTTTTAGTTTTAGTTTTTT
>NW_007737264.1:2137-3854 GCF_000696425.1 Galeopterus variegatus | reverse complement strand
TGTTTGTCTATATGGACATGCCTTTTTTCTTTAATTTTTAGTCTTTGATATTTAAAAAATAATTTTAAACTTTTATAAGAGTTGCAGGGATGGTACAAAAAATGCCTGAAATGGTAGTTTTAGTTTTAGTTTTTTTGAGGAACTTCCCTATTATTTTCTGTAATAGCTGTACTAATTTACATTTCCACAAACAATGTACAAGAGGTCCCTTTTCTCCCCATCCTCATTCTTGCCAACACTTATCTTTTGTCTTTTTATTAAGAGCCATTCTGACAGGCGTGGGGTGATATCTCATTGTGCCTTTAATTTGCATTTCCCTAATAATTGATGATGTTGAGCATTTTTTAGGTACATGTTGGCTATCTGTCTTCGCTTGAGAAATGTCTGTTCAGGTCCATTGCCTATTTTTTAATCAGATTGTTTGTTTTCTTGCTATCAGGTTATTTGAGTTCCTTGTATATTTTCTCTATCAATCCTTTATCGTATGTATGATTTACAAATATTTTCTCCTATTCTGTGGGTTGTCTTTTCACTTTGTTAATTGTTTCCTCTATTAGTAATCCCACTTCTGGGTATATATTCAAAGGAACTAAAATCAGTATCTTGAAGTAATATCTGCACTCCCATGTTAACTGAAGCTTTATTCACAATGGCCAAGATATGGAATCAACCTAAGTGTCCATCAATGGATGAATGGATAAAGAAAATATGATATACATGCACAATGGAATACTATTCCTCCTCAAAAAGGGGGGAATCTTGTCATTTGGGACAACGTGAATGAATCTAGAGGGCATTTTGCTAAGTAAAATAAACCAGGCACAGAAAGACAAATATTGCATGATTTCAGTAATAAGTGGAATCTAAAAAGGTTAAGCTCATGGAGAGTAGAATNTCTTGAAGTAATATCTGCACTCCCATGTTAACTGAAGCTTTATTCACAATGGCCAAGATATCGAATCAACCTAAGTGTTCATCAATGGATGAATGGATAAAGAAAATATGATATACATGCACAATGGAATACTATTCCTCCTCAAAAAGGGGGGAATCTTGTAATTTGGGACAACGCGAATGAATCTAGAGGGCATTTTGCTAAGTAAAATAAACCAGGCACAGAAAGACAGATATTGCATGATTTCAGTAATAAGTGGAATCTAAAAAGGTTAAGCTCATGGAGAGTAGAATGACAGTTACCAAAGGCTGGAAATAGAAGTAGAGAGGGAGGGAATGGGGACTTGTTGATCAGAGAGTACAGAATTTCAGACAGACAGAAAGAACACATTTCGAAATCTATTGCAGAGCAGTGTGACTATAGTCAATAATGATATATTGAGTATTTTAAAATAAGTAAAGGAATAAATTTGAAATATCTCACTATAAAAAATGATAGGTAATCAAGGTGATGGGTATGTTGATTAGCTTGATTTAATCATTACACATTTTAGACATATCTTAAAACATCACATTGTACAAATCATACAGTTAAGATTTGTCAAACAAAATAATATTAATAGTAAAAATATAGAATGAGATAGGGAAAGATACATATATTGCTAGATAAAAAAAAAGCCTGTTTCAGGAAAGCTTATTTAGGTACAGTCCTATGTTTAAAAAATACATATGTGAAAACTCAACTGTACACTTTATTATCTATGCATTTTTACTGTATATCAATCATACCTTAATAAAAATAAAACAATATATGAAAAAAAAA
>NW_007737264.1:0-755 GCF_000696425.1 Galeopterus variegatus | reverse complement strand
ATACTCTCCTAGAAAACCACAGTATAACTATCAAAATCAGAAAATCAACATTGAGATTAATATTGCTTTCTAATTCAAAAACCCATTCAAATTTTGCTGTTTGTTCCAAAAATTCCCTTAAAAAATTGATGATTCTATCGTTTAGTTGTCAGATTTCTTGGATAGCCTTCTATAGTGGAAAATATCTTCAGTCTTTGTTTTGTCTTCTCTGACCTTGACATTTTTGAAAAGTTCTGGCCAGCTACTTTGTTGAAGGTCTCTCAGCTTAGGTTTGAGTGATGCTCCCTCACTTTGGGAGGACTAGCACAACAGTGATGCCCTGTTCCTCCTGGTGTACCACATCATAGGACATACAGTGATAACCTGTCTCATTTCTGGTGGTATTAAGTTCTATCACATGTTTAAGGTGGTTACTTCCAAGTATTTTCCACTCTAATATTAATTAAGATTTTTTTATTTAGCGATTAATATTGGTTAACATTTTACTATGTGGTCGACATTTCCCTTCTCTATTTGTTTAATGATTTATTTATATCAGTATGGGCTCATGCATTTTCATTTTATTAAATATGTAATCTGTTGTCATAATTATTTATTTTGATGCTCAAATTGCTCTGTATTTGGCTTTCAAACAAGTTCCAGAATCCTTTTGATATGTCTACATTTTGCTATGGGTCAGGTGTCACTGTAGCGTGTCACATTGTATGTGCAGAGATTGAGGGGGAAGGAAAAAAGAAGGTAGGAAATGTGGCCCA
>NW_007737263.1:53487-55015 GCF_000696425.1 Galeopterus variegatus | reverse complement strand
CAGAATACCCCTCTTTCATCATTGGACAGATCAGCTAAGCAACAAATTAAGAGAGAAAGAGAGGATTTAAACTACATGTTAGACAAATTGGACCTGGCAGATATCTGTAGAATGTTTCATCCAACAACTATAAAATATACATTCTTCTCATCAACACATGGAACATTCTCCAGGATAGACCACATATTAGGTCACAAATCAAGTCTCAGAAAATATTAAAAAATTGAAATCATTTCAAGTAACTTTTAAGACCACAAAGGATTAAAACTGGATATCAATAACAAACAAAACTCTAGAAACTATATAAATGAATGGAAATTAAACAACATGCTCCTGAATTACACATGGGTCCAAGAAGAAATTAAATAGGAAATCAAAATATTTCTTGAAACTAATAAAAGTAAAGACACATTATACCAAAACAAGTGTGAAATTGCAAAAGCAGTAGTAAGAGGGAAATTTATTGCAATAAACACTTACACCAAAAGAATAGAAAGACTTCTAATAAACAAACTAATGCTGCACCCTCAAAGAACCAGAAAAACAAGAACAATACAATCCCCAAATTAGCAGATAGAAAGAAATAATTAAGATCTGAGAACAACTATATATAGAAATAGAGACCAGAAGAATGATACAAAAGGTCAATGAACAAAATGTTTGTTTTTTGAGAAGATAAACAAAATAGAGAAACCATTAGCTAGGCTAACAAAAAAGGAAGAGAGATACCCAAATAACAAAAACCAGAAATGAAAGAGGAGACATTACAACTGACACTACAGAGATACAAAGAATCATTAGAGATTATTATAAATAACTGTACACCAACAAATTTGCAAACTTGAAGGAAATGGATAAGTTTCTGGATACATACAAACTACCAAGACTGAACCAAGAAGACATAGAAAACCTGAACAGAACATTCAGAAGCAATGAGATTGAAGCAGCAATCAGCAGTCTCCCAACAAAGAAAAGCCCAGGACTGGATGGCTTTATTGATGAATTCTACCAAACCTTTAAAGAAGAATTAATACCAATTCTCTTCAAACTATTCCAAAAAATCGAAACAGAGACAATTCTCCTAAATTCATTCTATGAGGCCAGCATCATCCTTATAACAAAATCAGACAAAGATACAACAACAATAAAGAAAACTATTGGCCAGTATCTCTGATGAACATCAACACAAAAATCCTCAACAAAATATTAACAATCAGATTAAAGCAACACATCAAAAAATTATACAATATGGTCAAGTGGGATTCATCCCAGTGTTGCAAGGATGGTTGAACATATACAAGTTCATAAATGTGATACACCACATCAACAAAATTAAGGACACAAACCATATAATTATCTCATTAGATGCAGAAAAAGCATTTGACAAAATTCAACAGCTCTTCATGATAAAGACTCTCAACAAATTAGGTATAGAAGGAAAGTATCTTGACACAATAAAGCCATATATGATGAACCCACCATCAATATCAGCCTGAATAGTGACAAGACAAGGACTCTCACCACTGCT
>NW_007737263.1:51501-52280 GCF_000696425.1 Galeopterus variegatus | reverse complement strand
GAAAATGTCCATACTACCCAAAGTGATCTGCAGATTCAATACAATCCCCATCAAAATGCCAGTGACATTCTTCACAGAAATACAACCATCTTAACATTTATGTGGAATAACAAAAGACCCCAAATAACTAAAACAACAACACAATCTGACTTTAAATTTTACTACAAAGTTCAGTAACTAAAAAGCATGATACTGGCATAAAAACAGACACTAGGAACAATGCAATAGAATAGAGAACCAAGAAATCAACCCACATACTTACAGCCAACTGATCTTTGACAAAGGCACCAAGAACATACTTTGGGGGAAAGACTACCTCTTCAATAAATGGTGCTAGGAAAACTGGACATCCATATGTAGAACAACATTTATGGAACATCACTTTTGTGGAAGGTACAAGAATGCACATTATTATATAGTTATTTATCCTCAAAGAAGTTTAAAGTAATAAACATAGTAAAAATTGTACATAACACACAGAAATGGAATACATGAGAAAATGAGTAACTGTTCTAAGAAACTTGGGAAGACTTAATTAAGGAGGTAGCATTTGAATGTAACTTTGGAAGATTTTGGAAGGCAAAGGTTGGAACCAAAAGCAATTTCAGAAACATGAACAGAGATGCCAAGGCTGAATAATACATTCTATGCAGCAGCCAGAGAATCTTACGAAAATGTAATTGAGTCAGTTATATTTTAACAAAGATCTCCACAAGTCCTAACATTTAATACTTAATCGAGATTATAAAGCCATTGAGTATTCTGGGACTGAAAACCAA
>NW_007737263.1:47373-47868 GCF_000696425.1 Galeopterus variegatus | reverse complement strand
GAATCTTCAACAAAAAGAACAAAGTTGGAAACATCACACTACCTAACTTCAAAATATACTATAAAGCTATAGTAACCAAAACAGCATGGTACTGGTTTTAAAAACAGACAAATAGACCAATAGAACCAAATAGAGAATCCAGAAATAAATCCACATTGTTACAGCCAACTGATTTTTAACAAAAGTGCTAGGAATATATGCTGGGGAAAGGACAGTCTTTTTAATAAATGGTGCTGGGAAAACAAAATATTCACATGCAGAAGTTTGAAACTAGACCTCTATCACTATGCACAAAAATCAACCCAAAATGGATTAAAGACTTAAATTTAAGATCAGAAACTTGAGACAAATGCAAGAAAACACAAGGGAAACACTATATGAAATTGGACTGGGAAATGATTTTTTTGAACAAGACTTTGAAAGCACAGGCAACAAAAGCAAAAATAGACAAATGGCATTACATCAAACTAAAAACCTCTGCATAGCAAAGGAAAC
>NW_007737263.1:45703-47301 GCF_000696425.1 Galeopterus variegatus | reverse complement strand
CATGAAATTGGACTGGGAAATGATTTTTTTGAACAAGACTTTGAAAGCACAGGCAACAAAAGCAAAAATAGACAAATGGCATTACATCAAACTAAAAACCTCTGCATAGCAAAGGAAACTACCACAGAGTGAAGAGACAACCAGCAGAATGGAAAAAAATGTTTGCTAACTATGTATCTGACAAGGGACTAATATATAAGAAACTCAACTCAATAGCAAAAATACAAATTACCTGATCAAAAAATGGGCAAAGGACTTGAACAGACATTTCTCCAAAGAAGACATACAAATGGCTCTTAGGTACATGAGAAAATGATCAACATCACTAATCATCATGGAAATGCAAATTAAAACTACAATGAGATATCATCTCACTCCAGTTAGAATGGCTATTATCAACAAGTCAGAAAAGTAACAAATTCTGGCAAAGATTGGGGAGAAAAGGGAACTCTCCTACAATGTTGGTGGGAATGTAAATTAATACAGGAATTATGGAAAGCAGTATGGAAGTTCCTCAAAACAGTAAAGATAGATCTACTTTATGATCCAACAATCCTTCTACTGAGTGTGTATCCAAAGGGAATGAAATCAATATATGGAAGAGACACCTGCACTCCCATGTTCATTGCCACACTATTTACAAGAGTAAAGAGATAGAATCAAACTAACCAATCAATTGAAGAGTAGTTTAAAAAATGTGGTATATCTACACAATGGCATACTCTCCAGCTATTAAAAAATATATATAATCCTGCCATTTGCAGCAACATGAATGCAACTGGAGACTATCATGTTAAGTGAATTAAGCCAGGCACAGAAAGAGAAATACCACATGATCTCACACATACGTGGAATCTTTAAAAAAAAATTTAGAAGGTGGTTCTCATAGAAGTAGAGACTAGAATAATGTTTATCAGAGTCTGGGAAGGGAAGAGGCTGGGGTCGGGGGTGGGGAGAAGAAGAGGTGAATTAATGGGTACAAAGTTACAAGTATATAGGAAAAATAATTTCTGATGATCTAGGCTGACTATATCTAATAATATTATATTGTATATTTGTAAATAGCTAGAAAAGAGGATATTGAATGTAATAACCACAAAAAAGAGATAAATGTTTAGGTAATGGATATGCTAACTACCCTAAATGAATCATTGTACAATATATGCATGCATTGAAACAACAAATAAATTTAAAAATATAAATTAAAAGGAAAATTAAAAAATGTTCAGACTAACAAAATGAAAACACAAATTACCAGAACTACAAGACGCAGCAAAAACAATTTTAAGAGGGAAGTTCATAGCAATAAATGGCTACGTCATAAAGAAAGAAAGATTTCTAACAAAAAACCTAACCACGCACTTCAAGGAACTCAAAAAGCAAGAACAAATTAACCCCAAAATTGATAGAAGGAAGGAAATAATAAAGCTCAAAGAGAAATAAACAAAATGGAGACTTAAAAAATCATTCAAAAGATCAACAAAACAAATATATATTTTTTAAGATAAAGAAATTGAAAAACCTTTAGCTGGACTAACCAAAAAAAAAAAAAAAAAAAAAAAAAAAAAAAAAAAAAAAAAAAAAAAACTTAAAAAAAA
>NW_007737263.1:22462-44860 GCF_000696425.1 Galeopterus variegatus | reverse complement strand
AAAAAAAAAAAAAAAAAAAAAAAAAAAAAAAGAAAGAAAAGACTTAAATAAAATCAGAGATGAAAAATGAGACATTACAACTGATACAACAGCAATACAAAGGATTACAAGGGGCTACTATGAACAACTCTACACCAATAAGTTTGAGAACATAGACGAACTGTATGAATTTCTGGACACACACAATCTACCAAGATTAAACCACAACTGAAAACTCTAGTTGAAACAAAATTAAACAAATCTTTCAAAGATTAATAAAAAATTCTATATCTAGTCAAACTTTTTTGAAATGAAAGAAAATATAGATTATTTTCTGTATTTCAGAAAATTTTCTGAACTGTTGTCTTCCATACATCTTTTCTTTAAAAAATTACTTGAAAGAGAGATGTCAGAAATGTAATCAAACAACTTAGAACTAAAATAAACTTCAAAAAGTGTGTATTCAAGCATTTCACACAACACATCTTATTCACCTCTTTTTTCCCACTGAATTAGAATATTTACAGGGGGAAAAAAAAAAAACCTGTGGTCCAAATATAACATTTCCCATAAAATGTAGAATTAGTTTGGCTTCTTAATTTCTGTAAACAAATGTGGTTGGGATTTTGACTGGGATTACACTACATCTCAATTTGGGATGCATTGAAATCCTACAACACTGAGTCTTCTGATTTATCAAAATGGTATATCTTTCTATTCTAGGGTTTCTCAACCTTGGTGCTATTGACACCTTGGACAGGATTATTATTTGTTGTGAGAAGCTGTCCTGCTTTTATTGCAAAATGTTTAGCTAGTAGATTCTAACAGATTCCTCCCCTCCCCCCAACTCCCCTCGTGCCACCAAACCCAGTTGTGACAATCAAAAATGTCTCCAGACATTGCCAAATGTCCTCTTGGGGGCAAAATCGCACCCTCCCCCCGAGAACAACTGTTCTAAGTTTACATAAATGATAGAGCTCAGAGAAAAACAGGATAAAATATAGAACAGAACACTTGAGAATTGTGGGACAGTAACAGTCTAAAATATACATATAGTACAAGACACAAAAAGAAAGATGGGTGATGATCAAAAAGACAGAAAAATATTTGAGGGGATAATGGTCAAAAATTTGTCCCCAATTAATTAAAGGCATAAACCCACAGATTAAAAAGTTTGATAAACCTCAAGCAGGATAAATACAAAACTTACCAACCACATAGATGAAAGGTTTAAAACCAAAGTTAAATAGAAAATATTAAGTGTAGCTAGAGGAAAAGTCATATATTTAGAAAAACAACAAGAATTACAGCTGATTTTTTTAAAGCACCAAAATCAGAAGACAATAGAATGTTTTTAAAATACTTAAAAAGCCAAAATAGAATACTATACCAAGTGAAAATTTATTCCAAAAGATGAGGATGAAATGAAGACAATTTTAGGAAAATGTAAGAAAATTTATTATTAGCAGCTAGCGATATAAGAAATATTAACATACTTTCGGTTGAAGAACAATTATTTCAGGTGGGAACCTGGATCTTCAGAGACAAATTAACATCACTAGAAATGGTAAATATATATGTATATTATGTATTTAATATATGTAAAAAATATATGTATATTATATGTAAATATACATACATATAAACATAAATGTATATTATATATTTTTTATTGTATTTGCTTAGAAGCATTCAGAATGTCAACAAAACAGTTGCAACTTTATTATTTTGCAATTACAGGGTGGTATTCAGTTAATAGAATAAAAATTATTTCATATAAGCTGTATCAGAGACAACCGAAGATGAAAAAACTGCTATCCCCATACAAACTAATTTGTTCTGTGCACCAACAAGAGCCTGCTTTAAATCTCCACGCCAGTTTACAGCCACCATACTGTACCAGGCAAGGTTAGTGGCTATTGAAAATACTGCCAGGACAGGGCTCTCTAAAGACACATTCGGTAGTGTGTTAACTTTACAAAAAAAAGATACCGTACACTTTAAAAACAAATCTTGCACAGCTTTACATTTCAATTTTTTTCTTTAAAAGGAGTGAGCCGTGTACAGGGGTGTTAAATGCTTTACAGACAAGAAAAAAATGCGCTAGAACCAACTTATTCATCATCATCATCTTCCTCTTCATCCTCTTCATCTTCCTCCTCCTCCTTCTTTTTCTTGTTTATTTCAGCCTTGACAATGCCCATTTTGCTGCATCAGGCTTTCCTTTAGCTTAGTGTTCAGCAGTGTCCTTTTCATATTTTTCCTTCAGCTGAGCAGCCTTCTTTTCCTAAGTCTGCTTGTCCTCTGCAGCAGTGTTGTTCACATCTCTCCCAGTTTCTTTGCAACATCACCAAGGCGTGTGTGTGTATATTTAAAGATTATTTATTGCTTAAAATACAACTAATAACTATGGTATGGTAGAGTTTATAATGTGTAGAAATAAAATGTAGACAACAATAAGACAAAAGACAGGAAAGTGAATAGATTAAATTTTACTGTTATAAGGTCTTTATGTATTATGTTGTAGAATTTAGTTGAGACAAACTGTCATAAGCTAAGGATGCACTTGCATAGAAAACATAAAATAGTAGAAGAGAAAAGACTAGATTATAAAAATTAACTTACTTATATTAGCAATTGCATTAAGTAATAATTGTCATTATACACTGATGACATAATTTTGTACATAGAAAATATGTATGTATCTACAAATAAACATATAATAACAGTGCCTTCCTCAAGAAAACTGGGTACAAAGTCTGTACCACAAAAATAAATTGTAGGGCCGGCCTGGTGGCGCACTGGAGAGTGCGCCGCTTGGGAGTGTGGCGGCGCTCCCGCCAAGGGTTAGGATCCCATGTGGAGACTGGTTCCCGCTCACTGGCTGAGCGCGGTGCGGGTGCAACACCGAGGGTTGCGGGTTGCGATCCTGTTGCCGGTCCCCGTACGGGCGTGACTCCGAGGGTTGCAATCCTGTTACCGGTCAGTAAAAAAAAGAGACAAAAAGGAAAAAATAAATAAATAAATAAATAAATTGTATTTGTATATACTAGCAAGAAACATTTGGAGAGTGACAAAAGCGTCATTTACAATAGCATTATATACTCCATCAACTACATGGGAATAAATGTAATTTAAGAAATGTAAAACTTCTACTTAATACTACAAAAACAAAATTGCAGACAGAAATAAGAGGAAATCTAAATAAATGGAGAGATTCATATTCACAGACTGGAAGACTAAATATTGTGAAGATGTTTATTCTTTCAAAGTTGATATAGAGGTTTAATGCAGCCTCACTCAACATATCAGAAGGATTTTCTTTTAGTAATATTGACAAACTAACTCTAAAATGTATACAGAAGTGCAAAAGACTTAAACAAAACAACACCGAAAAAGAGAAAGAAATAATTGAAGGTCTTGCACTACATAATTTCAAGACAGTATAAAGTCACAACAATTAAGATAATGTGGTTGGCATAATAATACTTATATAGATCAATGAATAGAATAAAGAGTCCAAAAATAGAGAAGACCACACATCTTCACTCAACTTATTTTTAACATAGGTAGCAAAATGATTCAACAGAGAATGCAAAGTATTTTCAGTAAATGGTTCCAGAACAACTAGATATCTATATGAGAATGAAAAACCTTGAGCCATACTTCACACCACACATAAAAATTAACTTGAAATGAATCATTTACCTACACTTGAAAGCAAAAACTATATATATTTTTAGAAATAAAACAAAGGTGAGTGTTTTTGTGACGCTCAGGCAGGCAAAGGTTTCTAACAAAGAACGGAAAAGATATTAACCATAAAAAGTATATATATGAATTGCAACTTACCGAAATCAAAAACTTCTGTCATCTGAAGACATCGTATAGGAAAGTGAAAATGAAAGCTACAGACTAGGCATCATATGAGATATGAGATATGAAATAAAGAACTGAAACACAGAATATATAGCAAATCTCTACAAACTAATTAGGAGAAAACAAGCACTTTGACTGAAAAACAAAACTGAACAAAAAATCACACAGGTACTTCACAAAAGGATATTTCCAAATGGCCAATAAGCATATGAAAATTTAGTCAACATTATTACTCATCAAAGAAAAACAAATTAAAGACACAATGAGATAATACTTATATCACACATCTTCTAGAATGTATAATATTAAAAATTTTGATGACACTATGTGTGGATAAGAATGTAAAACAAAGCAAATTTTTTGCAAATTGCTTGTAGGACTTTAAAATGATATTTCCACTTTGATAAACTAGCAGTGTCTTAGAAGTTTACATATGAACATGCTCTATGAGCCATCATTTCCACCCCTAGAAGTTGAAGAAATAAACCCATACATCTACAGAAAGACATGTGCAAAAATATTTATAGCAACTCAATTCATAATAGCCTATAACTTGAAACAACCCAAATGCTAGAAGTTGAAGAAATAAACCCATACATCTACAGAAAGACATGTGCAAAAATATTTATAGCAGCTCAATTCATAATAGCCTATAACTTGAAACAACCCAAATGCCCATCAATAGCAGAAAGTGTAGATTAACTGTAGAATATTCACAGCAAAGGAATACTATTCAGCAATTCAAAAGAATGAGCTACTGATACACACAAATTCATACATGACTGTCGAAAACATGGTGTTGAGTGAAAGAAGTAACACGGATCCAGAAAATTACATAGTGTATGATTTTACTTATAAGTTCATGAACTAGCAAAACTAAATCTAAGATTATAGAGGTTAGGCTCTATTGGACAGGGTAAGAAGGGTGATTTCTGGCATGATAGAAATATTCTTTATCTTATTTTGGGTGATGGTTACACTGTGTCTACATTTTTCAAAATTCTTCATGCTTTACACTTAAGATTTGTGCACTTTACTGATTATAAATTATAACTCAATAAAATACTATTAGTAAAAAAGATCTAAAAGTAATTATCATATAATATCTAAAGAGAACTCTAGAAGTAAGTGTCAGATCATAACGTTCTTCATAAATTCTTGGAAAGATAAATAGGAATGGTGGCTATAGGCTTTGGAAGTACGCTAAGGCACTTATCTTCCAGCTCCTTGTCTGACTTTGTTGTGGGTATACATCTAGTGTCAAAATTGGGCTGATTTTCTTGGAGGTATTTGGGGTATGACCCAAATACTTTAAGTTTATTCTTTGATTATTATTCTGAGTCAATCAACAGACTCACTGTAACTGTAATATTATAGAGAAATTCCTGGTAATTATTTTAACAAAAGATCGTGTATAATTAGGTAAAAGACAGTCAAATTAGTGAATTCTTCTGCAGATTCTCTGAGCTGAGACCTTTTGTTTTATGTTCAACAGCCTGAGGCCCGCTTGGGAGTCTTGACATGGGGACCTTGGGTCTTAGCCCTGCCCCTGCCCATCCAGGCCAGAAACAGAGCTAGGAGGTCCAGACACAGGGGCCAGGCCAGCCCTGCCCCCGCCTGCAACAACCAGATCCTAGAATGTTCTTATTACCATGTGAGTTTCTTTGGGGTGTGTGACTTATCTGCTCATGTTCTTCACCAAATTTCTGCTCAGATTTTTCTAATTAAAAAATCTTTTTTGCAATGAAGATGTTAATCTTTGTGTGTGTGTTTGTGTTTTTTGTTTGTTCATTTGTTTGTTTTTTTAAAGTAGAGAGTAGAATAATGTTTACCAGAGACTTGGAGGGTTGGGGGTGGGGGTGAAGATTAGGGATGAACTAATAGGGACAAAACTATGCTCTCTACCCTAAGTGAATCATTGTGCAGGATATGCATGTACGGAAACAACACACTGTACCCCATAAAAATAAACATAAATAAAATTGAATTGAATAAAAAAAATTATGTTTAAGAAGCACTTAGTTTATACCCAGGTTTCTTGGTTTGGAATTTTTACTTAGTTTCTGGGTACTACTTTATAGGAGACAACATATATTTTTAGTCTATCACATTTTTATATGCTCTAAAATTTCTTATTATTCTACATGTGGAAGAAAAAAGTACACTTTGATGCAATGGAAAAAAAATACAGTTTATTATATTTTTCTGATAGTTCCTGAGAAACTCCATTTGTTAGTATTAACAAGATATTGTTTTCTCCTTCAACTCTATTTTACTTAGACTGGGAAGAAAATGGTTGAAATCTTCACAATCTGCGGCACTGGTTCTCGGGATATGCTTGTTCATAATTATTGCAGGCAGCTGTAATGCATTTCAGATACCAGGGTTCTCAACAACTGTTCTCTGAAAGACACACATTGTTGATTTAGCTGTCTGTTGCTAGTTTCTCATGGCTTTTGCCAAGTTTTGTAATCTCTCAATCTCATTTTAAGGACAAACTAGTATTAGGCTATTGTAGATTTCTTCCATAGATATTTCAGAACCTAGTAGTTTCATTATGATTTACAAACTAAAATGTTTTCTCATTTCTTGAAGACAATGAATGACTAGGACAAGTCTATGAAGTAGGATTCAAAATTAAAAAACATTTTGCTCAGTGTTCCCAAATTCTCTGTCTCTTCCCTTAGTTTCTTTATATCCTGAGATGTCTCTGACTATTTTAAGTTTCAGTAGACTTTCAGACTAACACTCTCCAATCTAGAACCTGGAAGTACAAAGATAGAGAGTAATATACTGGTTATGATCTAATTTCTTATTCCCTAGCAATTACTAACTGTTGATACACAGGCTGCTTTGGCTGAAGTTCACCAGATTGGGATAATTGATTGAATCCTAAGAGGGAACCTCGCTTGTTTAATATACAGAGAAGCAATTCTGCTCAAGAATTGGTCAGTTTTACACAGCAGTGCAATGCAAATCTCATTTTTTGTTTCTTTTTATTTATTAGGAGGTGCAGGAATACGATAACCACAGAAACAATACCAGTCCAGTACTGTTCACTTCATTTTGAATTGCTTGAGGGCTGTTAATCAAAATTACAAAGTGAAAGGAAAACCCCCGGCCCCAGCGCAAAATAAGACACACAAGGAGACTGGGACTCAACCGAAGTGTATTAGGCAGGCAAAATGAACAAGCGGGCTGCCCTCTCCAGTGTGGGAGCAGCCACATGCAGAACCAGGGAGTGTCTTATATATCCTAATAGGTTGAGCTGTCACACTGTCATTGGATGAGAGGACCAAGCGAGAGTTTCAGCTGAGCTGGGACTTTCCTATAGGTGGGGAAAATCGCACACGCGGGAAGGTGATGTGGTGGGAAGGGAGAAGGGGGGCGGGTTTATTTGTGGTTCTCGGAAAATGTGCTATTCTAGGGACCTGAAGCTTTCTGCAGCCATTTTGGGTGTTCTTCCTGTCCACCTGCCACCATCTTAGACTGACATCGGTCATAATATAATTGTCTAACACAAAGAAAAATCCATATGTAGTAAAATTAAATCATACCTTTAGACTTTATCACCTAGGCCGTATGCTCACAGTTAAAAATTCTTGAGCATATCCAAGGTGATCTAATCCAAATATTTAGTGCTTCTGGAGTATATGGTAATGCTTTCATGATCCCAGGAGGATATGTTAACTCTTCTATTCCTGTTCCTGTTTAATTAAAAATGTACATGCATGACATTTGGTGTTTTGAAAATGTTTGTTATAAAAACATATATACAGTTTCATCAAAAGAAAATCTTTAAAATAGTGTGCTTACAGAAACTGGGAGGATTTTTTAAAAAATAATTTAACTTTCACATATTTTACCCTTCATAGAAATGAGCACTGTAGTGGAAACAGGGAACTAGGAAGCCAGGCAAGAGATTTTACTGACCAGGACTAAGATGCTGTCAGTAAATAGGTAGAGGTGAATGAATTCAGGATATATATTGGAGCCAAGAGGAACTGCTAATGAATTTAATGTAGGAGACAGGGAAAACATGATTCCTTTTGGGAATTGGGAAAGCTAACAAGCAAACAAAAATGTGTGATGTTATCCATTTATAAGCTCTGAAGAAAGACTTTTTTTTTTAGATTACTTTTATATCACTGAAAGGACCCATGCAGTTTTCTAGGAGGCTATGGAGTATTCATTAAAGAGATAAATACACAAATAAACTGGGGTGGGGCGGAGGGAAGAAGACACAACAATTACAATTTCTTGAAGTTGATACGACAAGCGAACAGATATGAGTTGTTGGGAGGGAGGGGGGAGAGGCAGGAGGGAGGGAGTTTTTGGTAATGGGCCACAATAATCAACCACATTGTATATCGACAAAAAAAAAAAAAAAGAGTGGTGTAGTCATAGTGTGGTAGGGAGCACACTGGTGTTGGATACCTGGATTCAGCTGTGTGACCTGGGTGAAGACTCATAGCCTTCATTTCTTTGATCTGTAAAACAGGACAACGATAAGTTCTCTACAGAGTTTTTGAGGGTCAACAAATATAATGCTGGAAAAAAATGTCTTTTGGTGGAAATGAAAGTTGTAAAAAGCATTGTAACTATGCCTTAACTTTTTCTGTGTGTTGCTTAGCATGATGTCATATCTAAATAGGGTCTTTATAGCGTTAGGTTGATTTTGATCTAAACATTTTATTGATAATAATTGGTAATAGTGTATATATATATAAATAATTTCATATAATTATATTTACATATTAATTATATAATTATATACATGCATAAGCGTGTGTGTGTACACACAAACAAAACCAAAAATAAAAAATGAGAACCTGAAATTTAGCTAGGACATTCCTTTTTGACATAATGCAATTGGAAATTTTAGCACTGGCTAAGGAATGTGGTAAAAAACATTATATATATATATATGTTTCAAACTTACTTATTCTTCTCAGTGGTAGAATAGTCAAGAAATGCTTGATGTCTCTGAACCAGGAGATGAATTTTATGATTTTTTTCCCCTTCTTGAGTCTGTCCAAAGAGAAACACAAAGGCCTCAGTTGAACAGCATTTTCACACTGACATGATCAGTTATTTGAATTGGTAGCACTATTTAAATAAGAATCAGAAGAGAATGAAAACAGCATGAGGCTCCTTGATTGATGTATACATGTGTACATATGTATATTCAATGTATTAAAAGTCCATATGTTGTATTATATAAATACCTGTTTACATCTTTTCCTCCACCATTGTTTTTTAAGTTCACTTATCTTTCTGTAATATCTCAGCACCTTTTTTATGCTAGAGAGTCAAATTTGTTTCAGATGAATAAAAGAATGACTGCACAGATGGCTAGAAAATTGGGTAAAATGTTTAGGTAAAACTCTAGCCAGTTAGAAAAAGAGAATAAATTTGGTATTTTCATGGTAGGCAGATTTATGTAAAAGTCTTCTTTCTTTAAACTGATGTTTAGAAAACTTTTTGTAGAATTCACTTTCATTTATTCATTTAATAAATAGTTTTGAGCATCTACTACATCCAAGGTACTCTGCTAAACAGAAAACAACAGTGAAAATAAAAATGGTCTCTGCCATCACAGTGTCATCCTCCAAGACATGCCCTGGACTTAAAGTATATATTAAGTAATATCTGATTTTCAAAATAGTATAATCAGAGAA
The DNA here is from genome assembly GCF_000696425.1 of Galeopterus variegatus. NCBI lineage: Eukaryota > Metazoa > Chordata > Mammalia > Dermoptera > Cynocephalidae > Galeopterus > Galeopterus variegatus. The sequence goes on along the minus strand of NW_007737263.1, from coordinate 35,321 downwards.
TCAGAGATAACCTTTACTTGAGCTGCTGTTTAAAGATGGCTCTTGTCCCCCCTCCCATCACTACTCCTTAAGGTTTGGGAGTCTAGTTTGATTTTTTTTTTTTCCTTTTTTGTCTTTTTTACTGACCGGTAATGGGATCACAACCCTCGGTGTCGCGCCCGTACTGGGGACTGGCAACGGGATCGCAACCCTCGGTGTTGTGCCCGCACTGTGCTCAGCCAGTGAGCGGGAACCGGTCTCCACATGGGATCTGAACCCTCGGCGGGAGTGCCGCCGCGCTCCCAAGTGGCACACTCTCCAGTGCACCACCGGGCCGACCCTAGTTTGATATTTTAATAGTCAACTTGCCATTGTAATATTGACTCATGAGCTGGAAGGTTTTTCAGAAATTACCTTCTTTTCAAGAATAAAAATTTTTTTTTAAAACTAAGTTTTTTATTTAAAACTCTAAAGACATTACTGAATTCCACACAAAGCTGTGGATATGGCAGATGAAGTAAACTATACCATTTTATTATCTCTCATCCCATGCAGATGATCTCTGAAGAGTGGTATATTAGGTATATTTAAATATGCTTTAAGGGGTATTTAGAAGGAATATACACCATATTTTCCTGCGGAAACTATGAGGCCACAATGGCTTAGCATTAAGAAGAATTTAAAATGTGCACCAATATATCATTTTAAAACATTTCTCTAGTAGACCGTAAAATGAAAAGCTATTTGTCTGAGATGACTGGGAGGAGTTAGAGAAGTAAAGAGTCTAACAGGTTGTATGGTAAGTAATTTATCGTAATCCTTTCTGGTCTGAGGTGAATTTTCTCTAAGAATTTTTTTAACTTCTTTAACTTTCATTATATTTTCTATAGCGCAGTAATATAAGCCAAATATTTTGAAAAAATATGTGAGCCAAAATTTCAAGCAGAAAAAGACTAAAAATACTATAAGATCTGAAATAAAATTTTGCCTCAATGAGGAAGTAGAAGAAGAATGAAATATTGAAAATGTCTTGGCATTTGGGGGTCAGAAAATATGAATTTGTGTCCTGGTTTATCCACTTCTTTGACCAGAGATCTAATCACATAAAATCTCCATGCCTTTGTTAATTTACCTATTCAGGAAGATATGACACCATTCACTATATGCCATCTCATAGGGTTGCTGCAAGATCAAAGGGGATAATTGGATGTGAACACATTTTGAGAAACTTCACAGAACTGACGATTATATATACTTCCAGTAAGTTTGGTACTAATAGGAAAGCGGGAGCTGGCACAGAAGTTCAAAGAAAGGAAAGAGTTTTTGGAATGAGGTTATTAGTTAAATTGTGTCCTACCAAAATTCATATGTTGAAATCCTAACTCCCAGTACTTCAGAATGTGATCTTATTTGCAAATAGGGTAATTGCTGACGTAATTAGTAAGTTAAGATGAGATCATACTGCAGTAGGGTGGGTCCTACCTAATCCAGTATGACTGTCATCCTTATAAAAAGGGAGAAATTTGGACATAGAGATAGACACACATAGAGAGTAGACAACATAAAGAGACACAGGGAGAGTATGGCCATTTAAAATCCAAAGAGAGAGACCCGGAACAGATCCTTTCCACAGAAGGAATTAACCCTGCCAACACCTTTATTTCAGACTTCCAGCTTCCAGAACCGAGACAATAAATTTCTGTTGTTTAAGCCACCCAGTTTGTGGTACTTTTTATGCCAGTTCTAGCCAACTAATACAGATGGGAAAGTCTAAGCCAGTCTACAGACTGAGGAAAGTAACCAAAGAATTGGAAGAAACTGAAGATGAAAGGTGTGTGTGTGTGTATGTGTGTGTGTATCAGGGAAGCATGATGTGACAGACATATTCCTAAGGCAGAGTGTAGGGCCTGAGAATGAGGACTAAGTATTGGGGAGTTTTTAAAGCCAATATGAGGAAAGCTTCTTCCTCAAATTGGAGTTAAGGAAAAGAGGAAAGGTGAAAAACTATTATGCAGGAGTCAATACTATAACACTTTCTTGCTAATATTCATTCCTTTGAGAGTTTCACTCTGTCACCTCCACTAGATTACAAGTCTTCTAGGGAGATAGACTGTCCTTAGATTTTATTTTCTTTTCCTTAAACAGTGTCTGAACATAGGGGATGGTTACTAAACAGTGTAGATCAACTGCAATGTTTTGAATACCACACAACAGCTAAATCAATTCCATGTTAATTTCTGCTTACAGTATGTAACTGCCACACTATAACAACAAAAAATTTAAAGCAGCAATGATTTAAAACTATGATACAGAAAGACAGATTCACAAATATAAAAAATAACTTTTTGATTTTCCCATCCACTGATATATTTCATAGAAAAATAAAAACTATTAATATGGTAAGAAGTGTCTTAGAGATAAAATCAGTTCCTCTGTCCAGCTACTCGTGCTGCATGTTTCTTCTCATGCTGCTTCAGTCCTGGCACCTGTCCTTCCCTTTTTTTCCCCACATATGAAGTAAACAATAGATTTATACATACCTATCTTCTCACCACCACTATTTTAAAAGTGATTATCTCTAGCAGAACAGAGCCAGTTGTTATCATATCTAATGATTGCTGGTTTACTGAAATTACCATTCTATGAAAAACCATAAACATAGATTCATAAAAGTCATGTTTTTTCCCAGGAGAACAATGCTGTCACAGATTATAGGCCCATCTCAGCACTCTGACTGTCATCACTAATAAAAAGTGGCTGCACCAGTTATGTATGGTAATTCCAAGCTAAGGAGTCTATTGAATGATGCATTTGTTTCCCATCAAGGCACCTGGCACAGAGCTATAGAAAGTTAGAGTGTGTTATTCCCTCATACATCAAAGTCTGCTTGCCAGTGTTATATTTATTGACCTGTCCAACTCCTTTTCCATGATTGATCACTTTTGCCACCCAAAGGTTTTCCCTGTTGCCCTGTCATAGCAAAGTTCTCAACAATGCTTAGGAAATTAAAAGTCCCCTTTACTCTTTCCCTGGGAAAATCCTAATTTCATAGGAACAAGGTACATCCAGTATTGTGGCAGGTGCTGCTTTTACTACCCAACTCTTCTTTATTACCAAAGGAAACCCCTATTTAGTTCCAGGTTGCATTGTGCCCACTGTCACATTTAATTTCACAGGCTTAGTAGCTTTGTGATATAATGCTAACTAAAATAATATAAACAGTGCTCCATTGATTGAAACTTATAGAAAATGATTGCTTTCCTCATAAAAAGGGACAAACCATCCAGCATTTGCTTTTGCCTCTCACTGGCCTTACTTCTTTTTTTCTGGTATGTGACACCATATATAGTAGTGGAACAACAATTTTGTGAATATGAGGACGAAACTACTCAGTAAGGCTGCTGATGCCTATGACCCTTATGGCATTTCTAGGAGCCAAACTACCAGATCTGGACTGGCTACCTCTAAACTTCATGAGAAATATTTCTCCTGAAACTACTCAGTAAGGCTGCTGATGCCTATGACCCTTATGGCATTTCTAGGAGCCAAACTATCAGATCTGGACTGGCTACCTCTAAACTTCATGAGAAATATTTCTCCTTGTTACATTTAAGTCACTGGCATTAGGTTTTCTGCTGTAGAAAGATGAATGCAATCCTAAATGAGTTCACAAATCTAGAGGGTAAGGGTAACCGTGCCACAACAGCTGGGCTTAGTAATGATATTTTGTACTAGAAAGGGTAGACTTCTAGTACCAATCAATTTCAAGATTACAGTACTCTATTTACACAGTTACAAAATTTGGATTGCTAAAAATTGCATGCAGAGAGATCCTAAGTCTATTTTCCAATTTCCTTTTGTAATTGAACATCACAAAAAAATCTGACATTTTAATATTGATGATATGGATATCTTCAGGTCTGCCTACCTTCAGCATGATACTAACTAACACAGTGTGCTGGGCTTTTCTCGCAGCACTCAAGTCACACTTGGGCTACAAATGAAATCCTCAGAGAGGTTCATCTTGATGAATTCCAGAGTGTCAAAGGGAAGAGAGAGGGAGGAAAAAAAGAAAGAAGAGTCAGGCGATAGACTATTGCCTTTTCCAGTTTCAGAAATTCAAACTAATAACTTTCTCTCAGATATAGATATATATATATAATATATATTATATATATAAAACATGTATATATACTGTATATGTTTATATATATATAAAAAAATACAAGGTGACTTCAAAAAGTTTGTGGAAAATGGAATTAACAGACAAAAATAAAAAATATAAACTTTATTACTCAACATAAGGTCCATCAAGTTCAAGACACTTTTGTAAGTGATGATACCAGCCATTTAACCCATCTGTAAGGAAATGAGGGTCCTAGGAATTCAACCATGTTGATGCAGTCTTTTTACATTATTGACTGAAGAAAATGGGTGTCCTTTAAAAATTTTTTAAGATTAGGAAACAAAAAGAAGTCAGAAGGAGCCAAATCAGGACTGTAAGATGAATGCCTAATGATTTGCCTTTGAAACTCTCACAAAATTGCCATTATTTGATGAGAGGAATGAGCATAAGATATATAATAAAATGATTTGTTGATTCATATTATGTCCTCTTAGATTTCCTCCACTGTGACTATTGGATATGGAGCAGATTATAGGCAAAATTGTGGGGAAAGTGAAATTTACATTTGATTGCTTCCAATCCCTCCCTCATTTGATGCTGCTGTCTCATTTTCTGCCTCCCTCATATATGCAAAGTCTGCAGTCTAATATGTCCCATACTTATTTTTTTTTTATTTTTTATTTTTTGTCTTTTGTCTTTTTCCGGGTCCGGCAAAGGATTGCAACCCTCAGTGTTGCCCCCGTACCGGACCGGGGACCGGCAACGGGATCGCAACCCTCGGTGCTGCTCCCGCGCCTCGCTCAGCCAGTGAGCGGGAACCGGTCTGTATGTGGGATCCGAACCCTCGGGCGGGAGTGCCGCCGCGCTTCCCAAGCGGCGCACCATCCAGTGCGCCACCGGGCCAGCCCCCCATACTTATTTTTAACAACTACTCTCAAATCCTTTATTCAAATTAAGATAAGAAGTGGTTGAAAACATCTCAAATCTTCCTCTCCTGGGGGTACTTGAATCTTACTAATGATTAAGATAGAGTGAAATGGAAGAAAGGTTTTCCAGCCAAGGACCCGGAAGTAGCCCCATTCTACCACAGGCATAAATAACCACTTTAACAATGACAGGGAGAGTAAAGCAAGGCAGTACATTTTGGTAGCATAATACCTATTATTCACCTCTGGGAGGAACTAAGACAGAGATTTTACTCCATGTTCACAATACATATCATCAGTTGCAGGTATTTAATCTTGTGTAAAAAACTTCCTTACAACGTAGACATTTAAAACAATTTATTCTCACTTCATATGGTTCTGTGGTAGACACCTGAATGACCTGTCTTGGGGACTCTCACACAGTTGTAGTTAAATGGAGGCTGGGCCTGGAGTCATCCGAGGACTTAACTGGGCTGCAGGCCAAAAAATGGGTCACTGATATGGCTGGCGATTGATGCTGGCTGTCTACTGAGAGCCCAGGTGAGTTTGTTGACTGAAGAATCTACATGTGTCCTCTCCATGTGCCTTTGGTTCTCACAGCAGGGTGGCTTGGCCACAAAAGGAAGATTCCAAGAATGAGTATTCCAGGAGATCCAGGAAAAAGTTTTAAAGCTTCTTATGACAGCCCCAAAAGTTATGGAACGCCACTTCTGCCCTGTTCTCCTGGTCAAATAGCACATATGCAAGGTAGATTGTTAGACTCTGTCTTTTGATGTGTGAGTAGCAAGTTGACATTGAGAAGAGCATATGAGATGAGATAAATTTTTAGGATGTCTTAGGAAAATACGGTCTTCCACATTCTCTCTGAGTGCTCATTATTTTATAAGATGCATTTTCTTATCCCTTTAAAGAATGGTTTCTTAGAGTTATAACTGAGCCCAGAGCTATTTCACCAGACACCGTATTTTTGTCCTTTCTCTCTCTTTGTCCTTTCTCTCTTTAGCTAACCACTCTCTCTCTTCCTCTCTTTCTTTAGCTAACCACTAAGTTTCCAACAAAGAATGTGAATGGAAGTGATGAGTGCACCTTCTTATAGTGATGTTCCTTGCCTATCATGGACTTCTCTAACCCTGTTTCCACTAACTTGGAGATGGTGGAGATCAGAGCAACCATGGAAGCTCCATTTTAATGACAGTGGAGTCTCTCCCTACCAGCCCTGAGCTTTGTATCTTAGAATTGTTCCATAAAAGAAAAATAATGTGTGCATTTCATTCTATACTCTGCCTATACCTTCCTTAATTTCTGTTTCTATTTACAAAATTTTTGAAACAAATTCTGTTTATATACATTTTCCCATAATTACAATTTTCTTCAATAGTGCTAAGAAAATATATGCTTTATTTGCTAAAATTTTACCTGTACTTTAATTTTTCTTCAGACAACTTTTAATCTTCTCTGCCAAAGGTATTAAGAAGACAAGAGCTTTCTTGATTCCATTGTTAACTGGGAACAATAATCTATTTTGTAACTGCAAATGGAGGCTGCACAGTTCTTCAGGAAAGAGATTAGTGGTAAATTCATTTCCTTAGTTTAGAGATACCAGCTTAAATTTTAGCGGGTTATGTAAGCTATAATTATTTCATTTTAAAATAAGAACTTGAAAATAGGGAATTTCAAGAGTACTAATTTAGTCCTTGGACTTCCGAGTATATATATATATGAATCAACAGGGAAAGAAAATTGTATACATTTCATTCTATAGTCTGCCTATATCTACTCTAATTTTCCCACCTTCAAACACAATATCTATCATCTATCCATCTCTCTATCATTTACCTACTTATTTACCTCTATCTACACACATGTGTGCACACGCACACACACAAAATCATATATATATATATAAATGCTTTGGGACAAATCATATAACATAGCTGAGTCCAAATTAAAGGGGTAGGGCAGAATGACCCAGCCACAATGTGAAGGCACTGAAAAGTTGCACAGCAAATGGCATGAATCCAGGGAGGGTTGGAAATTGGAACCATTTTTGTGATCAATCTCTCCTTCATTTTCTCTCACCCTTCCCCTTCCAATACTATCAGGGTTTGGGACACTTCCATTCTTTTCTGTGACCATGGTCTCATTTCTCGCTTCTAAGTTTGATCTCTAATACTTTTGTTCAAGAGGATGCATGGAAATTGCATTCCCTCTAGGAATAAATTTCATGAGGTACACATTTTTTTCTTGAGGAATTAATAGGTATTGACCTACTATTTCCTAGCATTCAGAGTTGCTATGGAGAAAGACTTACCTAGCATTTTAAATCACTGTCCTACTGATAACTACTTCAAGCTCTGAGAACTTCAGGCCAGGACTGAAGTTGTTTCTACCAACAGAGTTGGGAGGAAGGATGGAATGAACTGACTGGTTACATTTCTTGCTATTATAAATAAAGTGTGTAGATTGCTAGATAAGTAAATAAAGGGAAAATTTGCAGATAATTCTCTGCCTTTTTCCCCATAGAAATACATCTTTAATAGAGTTCATTCATTTAAGTTGTATATTTATTAAGGTTTTAATCATCATCATAATAGAACTTGCTTTTGAAGATTTATCTTTAAATTCTTGATTGATTTTTTTTTTCCTAAACAGAATCTCACTGCATTTAGAAGGTAATATTTAACTCTTTATTTCAACTGTAGAATTGTCTTCTGTCTCCCCAAATACCTATTTAAATGAAGGATGTTAGAAGGATTGCTCTTAGAAATGTTTCTTCTTTCATCTCTACTGTCACAATAAATTTGTTCTCTTTTGAAATTTGGAGGTTCATAGCATCCTGGCTTTGTATGTAAGAGGTAATAGTCATTCTTTATTTCCAATTCCAATAGTTGCTGATGTACCAGCTGTCTCATCTCATCGTTATTCTTTCCTTTCACAGCCTATTAACTTGCTGTTCCAGGCCTCCAAAATCTGTAACTAACTGTGGAGGCCACCACATGTGCAGGGATTTAAGTGTTATCTCCTAAGCTCAATGTGTAGTTCAATATCTGTTCTCTAGGATTTCCTCTTTCAATTCAATTTAATTTTATCTGATCATCTTGGAAGAGGAGAATCGATTGAGATTTGTGTTGCTTTTTTAATTAAGTTGTGTTCTTCATCTACATGCTTTTCTTTTTATTGACTAATTTTAAGAAAAAAGTGGTTTGTTTTCCCTTTGCTCCTTCCCTAGCTGTTATTATTGAAAACCATTTGCCTTTCCCTGATTTCTGCACAAAAAATTGAGTCAGAATTAGAAAGGTTTACGTTGGCAATACTGCATAAAAGTCTATCATCCCAGGCATTATTCTCTAGAGGAACTAAAAGCACAATGTTAGTTCAGGCTGAGCTGATTCAGGATTCAGTCAGTATTTTAGAAGTTTAGGATATTTTATCAGTCTTAGCACTTGAAAAAACTTCACAACAACCACAGGATGTGCCTACTTTAAGCAGTCACCAATCTAGATCCAGAGTTTGAACAAGTTTTCCCCACTCTGTCTCTAAAACTTAATTGTTCTTACTCTATATAAAGTTAACTTATCTTACCTAAAAATAGAACATTTAAGGTATCAGGAGAAGAATAATTATTTTTTAGTAAAAAGCAAATATAATTGAGAAAAAAACACACTTACTTGACATGAATATGTCTTACTTTGATGATTCTATAAAACTAATCTCTTTTCCTTTCATGGGAGTTTCTTGCAGGACTATTATTATTAAAATGAATACATGTCAGTTCCTACCTTAAAAGAGAATTGTATTATTATTATATTGTATTATTATATTGTATTATTATTATAATCTCTGGGTACATTTTTCAAGAGTTCATCTTATACTTGCAAACCAGAATGAAAATGCTTTCAATTCAATATGGCAAAAACTTAGAAAATGTGTACAGTACTAAGGCAAAATACTCATTAAAAATGACACAAGTCTACTAATCCAAGGCAAATGGACAAGCGATTTGGTAGGTACTATGTTTTGTGCCTGGATCCCACTGTCTGGAATTCCAGTCACAGACCCCAACATAATCAACCATGCCCTGTAGTGTGAGAGTCACAGTCTGATAATTTTCTTACACTAAAGAAGAAAATATAAATGCCACATTCCTATCAACTCACAATGGAGCAGAAAGCTCAGCTTTCTTTTCACTGTACAGTGAAGGGAGAAATGTTCTGCAATTGCAGCAACTCAAATGGTTATCTTTCCATAAGCTAAAAGAGTAACAGCAATGATACGAAAAGGTTTCATGTTGCATCATTGCCAGTTACTCCTAGCACTAGTGAAAACAGCAGGCAAGAACTGAGAATCCCACTTTTTCTTATGTAGGCCAAAAGCCTCCTGCTTTATCTATTTTCATTCTTTATCAGCTACTCTCAAGACAAATGATTTTGGGCTATCAAATGGCATTTTCAAGCATGGAAGAGATGTAGAATCCTGAAAAGAATAATTGTGGCTTTCAAATATATATATATCTTAGTAGTGCATTTAGCTTAGGAAAGAACCAGTTTTTATTTGTGAGAGCAACTCTGAAACATGGTATTTATTTTGTGGTTATGCTTTCTTAATGATTCTGTTATTTTCTGGAAGTTGAATATCTACTCAAACATAGCATAGTTACAAATGACGGAAGCACAGCAAACTGTTGAACGACAGAGGTTTGAACTGCATGGGTCCACTTGTATGCAAATTTTTTCCAATAAATATATTGGAAAAGTTTTGCTTGGGTATGTCATGAACGCAAGATATACCTAACTAAACAGTTAAGTTGTAGACCTAACAGTAGGCTATTAGTAGTTAAGTACTTAAGTAGTAGTAGTACGGAAAAAAGCACACGGCATACTTAAGTTGTAGTTAAGTAGTAAATTTCTGGCAGAGTCAGAAGTTATGTGTGGATTTTCAACTGCATGGACGGTTGGCAACCTTAACCTCCTATGTTGTTCAAGGGTCGACTGTACCTGGAACTGGTGTCATAAGTTGATATCTTCTTATGATTAAAGTACTATATAGGCACTGTCACCAATCCCATTACTGAAAGTAAATAACTTTTCAGCAAAACTACTGTACTGTCTTTCAGAAAAAAATAATTAAATTTGGTTATGTGTTCTTAATGAGTTTCTGAATTGCTCCAGCAAAAGGCTGAAATTATGGGTGTAATTCAATTTGTGCACATACTGGTTTAGTCATATAGAATCCAAACAGATTAATAAATAATTAAGAATTCTTTGGTGATAATCTTGACATCTCTATCTTAGTTCAAGCATTCTTATTTGTCAGGTAAGAGGGAAAATTGCCTTGAAACTTCTCAAAGACACTGACTTTTATGGAAACAAAACAAAACAAAAAACTAGTGAACTGCTCATTGATATAGAGAAAATCCTCATCTCATAGATGAAAGATCTGCACAAAAATAGCTCTTTTAGAAAGCTTTTATTTCTTGTTTAAATATTTTTTTTCCTGCTTAAAACCTTTAGCTGCAGAGGATTTCAGAAAGGAAACTTCTCTGGTCATTGTTTTCCACTTATATGTTTTTAGACCTAAGTTCCTACAACTCAAGCTTGGATTTACGTACAGGTCAAAAAAAAAAAAAAAAAAAAAAAAACCTCTCATTTAGTTGCCGAGACTTGAAAAGTTCTGTAATAACATGCAACCAAAAACTGCTTGGCAAATAGTTGCAAAGTCACTTGATAGTTTTGTCATTTTTGAGTAAATGAAAACTGATATAAAAGAGACAACTCATTCTAAAATCGTAATTGTATTTGGAAGAGTAGCTATGAGCCACTGTTAAGACTGACTGTCTCATTTGAAAGAGAAAGCTTTTGAATATATTCCCTCATGACATTTTCTGTAAGCTAATAGTTTAACAACTGTTTCCCACAGATAAGTGGATTTAAACACATATTGGCTTATTTAGTTTCCCTTATTTATCCTTTCATTCAACACCATTATGAACAACCACTGCATGAGTTCCAGGGATACAGCAGTGAATAAAGCAGATAATGGGAGAAATAATGGGAGAAAGCAAGCAATGAACAGGTAACCAACTATCACTGATAGTTTCAGATAGAGACAGATGTAAAGTATAAAATAAAATGAGGTAGTGGAACGTAAATCAAATGTTGCGGCCGGCGGTGGGTATGCATCTCTGAAGAAGAATCGTTCAAGCAAAGATCTGAATGATGCGAAGTCACCAGCCATGCAAACATCTGGGGGAATCGTGTTCCAGGCAGGGGGAACAGCAAATGCAAAAAACCAAAACAACAGCAACAACCACAAAAGCACACTTTGCTTTAGGTTAAATTAAATGTAACCTGTATTCATGATAACAACATCTATATACCATGAGCCCAATACAATTGCATAAGACTCTGAAAGTCTAACTGGCCTCTGCCTGCCCAATATTGGGTCACGACAGTAAGAAGCCAAAAGCAGAGAAAACACGGGAGAAGGAGCCATTTGCTTAGCCAGTTCACATGGTACAGTTTAAATGTGTTGATGGAAAAGTCAGGATGTTGTTCTTTAATACCTGATATTTTATTAATTAGGATTTTGCTCTATTCTTTATATCTTTCTGAATCTGTCCTTGTTTGCCTTTAAAAATAAAAACTCTGTAGGATTCAACAGCATTAATATATCAAGTTATTAAACAGGCATAGTACTCTTCTTCAGTTAAAATAAAGCATTTATGTTAGTTTGGAAGAACTCTTTGACACTGTCTTAACTGTCACTGTGTAAAGAATAGATCTATCACTCAAGAAAGCAGTCTTTCTCTGTTGACATTTGCCTCTCATCAGCTTTTGATGCAAGGCCAAAAGAAATGGAATTGTGTGGATATAATTACACATTACAGCAGCAGTTAATGCATTCACTATTATTCCCCAGGACTTAAAGACCTGAATGTTTATTCTCTGACTTTATTGGAATGAAGATGTACACATTCCTGTAGTCAAGATGATTTGGGAGTGCAACAGGGATAAAATAGAAGTTAGAATATACTTAACAGCTTTATAATTAAACTCTTTACGGAGGGAAGTATTCTTTCAAACTTTCACATTGGTGTTTGGCCATGATAAAACTCCTGATAGCGTAAATGCGTGTTTCTAAACTCAATTTCTTAAAGCATTTTGAAAAGGTGGCTATAAACACCAAGATGGTATTGTTGGAAAGCAATCTGAAAACCACTTTGAAAACAATGTAAATGTACTAGATGGACTGGGAGTTTTACGACTTCTGTGTACATCACAAGATACCTTGAAAAAAATTGATTATTAGACTCAGCATATAAAAGTAAAATTTTCATTCCCAAAGAAATATCACAGAGTAATTTCAGAAATTTTCAAAACTGTTTACAAGAATGGAAGAATAGAATTTATGCTTCATTTTTTTTCCCAAATCAGTCAGATAGAAATTTTAAAAGAATATTCCCCTTCACTTTATTTTCTTCCTTATAAATTTTTAACACTACCAGTAAACTTCACAGAACCAGTTCTTAACATGCTCTCTCTCCTAAAAATGTGAGTCTCAAGCCAGAAGGAAAAAAGATACTCCAAGCAAAGAGATACAGATAAAAGATAATTGGGGGAGTATTTCATTCTTTTTTATGGAAGAGTAGTATTCCATGGTGTATATATACCACAGTTTCCTTATCCAATCATCTCGATGGACATTTAGGTTGGTTCCTTGTCTTGGCTACTGTAAACAGAGCTGCAATGAACATGGGAGTGCAGGTAGCCCTTCGACATCTGCAGTAAAATAAGCAAAGCACAGAGGGATAAATACCATATGTACTCAC